>NC_053392.1:482260803-482334509 GCF_905171765.1 Bufo bufo | reverse complement strand
TTGTAAGCGACAAGCAAATGGAAGCAACAGAATATTAAGAGAAGTACACTTATCTTCGATAGAAAATTGATGAGCACTGGCAGGAACTCAGATTAGGTGTGGTCATACCAACTGCACTGAAAAGTGAAAACCGAGAGGCTGTCAGATAACCTCACGTGATGCAAGTCTATCAGATCTTCTAACCTCTGTCACGGGAGGGATCGTGACAGTACCCCTATCTTCTACAGGTGACCTCCGGACACCCAGGACTGACCTTATCCAGATGAGCCCTGTGAAAGGCTCCCACAAGACGACTAGCATTGACGTCGGCCGCTGGAGCCCACATTCTCTCCTCTGGACCCTAACCCTTCCAGTGAACGAGATATTGGAGGGATCTACAGAG
Source organism: Bufo bufo (assembly GCF_905171765.1). Taxonomy (NCBI): domain Eukaryota; kingdom Metazoa; phylum Chordata; class Amphibia; order Anura; family Bufonidae; genus Bufo; species Bufo bufo. Next base: position 482,334,127 of record NC_053392.1, on the reverse strand, counting down.
AATTTATTAGTCCACTATCCGCCAGATCTAAAATTCAAGATTACCATCCACCATGACAGGAGCTGGAGGCAAGGAGGACAGTTCAGCAGGTTTGACATATCTCTTCAGCAATGATTTGTGGAAAACATTATGGGCCAGATTTATCATTACTCTGACAGCTCACTCCACTTTAACATATGGCTAAAGTCAGTTTTAGCCAAGTCAGATTTATGATCGGCCCTTTAAGACTGTAATAAATGTGGTTTGACAGTAGCAGTTTATCCGTCAGTAAGCAGCTTTGCAAAAGTCGCACATCTTTATGAAAAAGTCGCACGTTTTTATGAAAAAGTCGCATGTTCTATTAAAAAGTCTCATAAGATAAGCATCGTCCTCACTGGAGTGAAATTGCGACTTTTTAAATAGTCCTAATAGTAAATCTGTCTAGAGATTAATTTACATAAGAAAACACGCCCACTTTCAGAAAACTGGCGAGCATAGTGCAGAGCAGAAAAAAGTCGCAAATTTGTGCGCAGTTTTAGCGTTTGGGACTTTTTTGGGGACTTTTTCACTCCATTATTCTGACCTGAGCTAATGATAAATCTGGCCCTATGAATTTTTAAAGCCTGCAGAAGTTCAAGACGAAAGGCTACCGGGTTAATAATGGCAAAGATCTTATATGGACGAATAAACCTTGGACCCAACTTCCAAGAAGGTACCTTCAACCTAATGTTTCTTGTGGACAGCCACACAGAATCACCCAATCTCAGGTCTGGACCATTCATACGTCTCTTGTCAGCCATACGTTTATACTTGTTGCCCATTTTTTCAAATTATTTAGAATTTTTTGCCAAATAGACAAATGACAAAGAAGAGGAAATTCTTTCCTCTTCAGGTATACCAGAATTCTCAGCACCAGAAAATGTGGCAAACTGCGGATGGAATCCATATGCCCGAAAAAACGGCGACTTAACAGTGGAATCCTGCCTATGGTTATTTATGGCAAACTCGGCCAAAGACAAAAATGAAGACCACTCCTCCTGATTCTCAGACACAAAGCATCTCAAATAAGTTTCCAGATTCTGGTTAGTGTGCTCAGTCTGTCTGTTCAACTGTAGATGAAAGGGCGAAGAGAAGGACAATTGTACCCCCAGGCGAGTACAGAACGTCTTCCAGAATTTGGAAACAAACTTAGTCCCCCTATCAGACACCACATAAGAAGGAATACCATTTAGCTTCACGATGTTATCGACAAACATTGATAATGCTATAAAGTGCGACATCTTGCTGAAGCGATCAACAACCTGCAGAATCACAGTTTTTCCTGAGGAATTCTGCAAATCTGTGATAAAGTCAATGGACAAATGAGTCCAAGTGTGGGACGGGATGGACAACAGAAGTAGAGATCCTGAAGGCCGAGTATGTGTCACCTTAGCAAATGCACAAGTACTACAAGCTGACACATAACCCTAAACACATTTACTCACCCCCGGCCACCATAATCTACGAGAAATGAGATCGACAGTGGATCTGCTCCCAAGGTGTCCTGTGAGAACTGTACAGTGATGTTCCTCGAACACCTTGTGCTGCAATTCAGCAGGAACAAACAACTTCCCTGGAGGACAGGAATCTGGTGCATCTCCCTGGGCATCCAACACTTCTGCCTGAAGGTCGGGATAAAGGGCGGATATTACCACCCCTTCAGCCAATTTCGGAGCAGGATCTTCCAAATCACCCCCTCGAGGAAAGCTACGCGACAAAGCATCCGCCTTGACGTTCTTAACACCAGGGCGATAGGTGACAACGAAATTAAATCTGGTAAAGAACAAAGACCATCTGGCCTGCCTTGGGTTCAGGCATTTAGCCGACTCCAGATAAGTCCAATTTTTGAGATCGGTAATTACCATAATAGGATGAATCGCTCCTTCAAACCAATGACGCCATTCCTCTAAAGCCAACTTAATGGCCAGCAACTCTCTATTACCCACGTCATAATTTTTCTCAGCAGCTGAGAGCTTCTTCGAGAAGAAAGCACATTGTCGCCATTTACTAGGTGAAGGACCCTGCAACAAGACTGCTCCTACCCCTACCTCTGATGCATCAACTTCCACAATGAAAGGCCGTGACACATCAGGTTGCATCAATATAGGAGCAGAAGCAAAACATTCCTTAATAATCGTCGAGTAGTTCAAAAAAAATTTACGGTAGTAGTTTGCTTTCGGTTCGATCCCAGTCCAACAGAGCATGGAGCTTTTCAGGATCCATACGAAAACCTGAAGATGAGAGTAGGTAGCCCAGGAATTGCACTTACAGAACTGCAACTACACACTTCTCTATCTTAGCATACAGTTTATTCTCTCTTAGGATCTGTAACACTTGTCTCACGTGATCCTGATGCGTCTCCATGTCAGGAGAATAAATCAGAATATCATCCAGATACACCACAACAAACCTGCCTGAAACAACAAACCAGATGATGAAAGATGTCATTGATGAAATGTTAACCAGGATCATTGGTTAACCCAAAAGGCATGATCGTAATGTCAAAATGACCCTCAGGGGTATTAAAGGCTATCTTCCATTCGTCCCCCTCCTTGATCCTTATCAGATTATATGCACCCTTCAAATCCAACTTCAAGAACACCTTGGCACCGACAATCGGAACAAATCCGGGATCAATGGAAGGGAATAAGGATCACGGATAGTAATGAGATTAAGCTCACGGAAGTCTAAACATGGCCTAAGAGTTCTGTCCTTTTTCTTAAGAAACCTGCATCCACTGGGGATTTGAATGGTCTAATATGACCGTTGGCCAAACTCTTGGTGATATATTCTCGCATGGCAGCTCTTTCGGGCTCGAAAACATTATACAACCGAGACTTGGGCAACCTAGCGCTGGGAACAAGGTTGATGTGGCAATCATACTCCCAATATGGAGGCAACGCCTGGTCTCCACTTTTAGAGAATACATCAGAAAAATCAGAAATAAACGAAGGCAGGGGCGGACTAACCGATCGGGCACTTCGGAAGTGGTCCGAGGGCCCAGCCGGGATGGGGGCCCGCCGCAGCCGTGCACATAACATAATGTGCATGGACTGCAAAGTTATTCACCCGGGCCCGGCGGCTGGTGCTGCAACGCGAATCGCGATACTTACCTGTATAGGATAGGACTCAGGAAGGGCCCGGACCGGTCCTGTACATGACGTTGACGCGATGACGTCGACGGGCGCCGCCTGCACGGGACCAGCCTCGATCTTCTCCAGCAGGTTGGTGATGACATTTTTCTGGCTGCTCGAGCTGATTTTCACTGCATTAAGGTCCGTGTCTCTCGCAGTTTCCCAGCGCGATGTTCATTTTTATGCATCCTATTAAAATGCATTCCCAGGGCTGGTGCTTCAATACAGTAGTGGAGAATGAAGTCTGTATGATCATGACAAACATTTCCCTGCTCGGAGGCTCCTCTTACCCCCTCCTGATGACTATTAACACCGTAGAGGTCATATGAGCATGTGTGAGAAAGTGATCGTCATGTCAAGGAAGGAATTAGTTCTTTAAATAGCTAGGCCAAGGGAGATCAAAAGCTGCACTTGTGTCCAGTCACTGACAGCAGGCACTGGTCTTGATAAAAGCTTTTGACAAAACCTAGAGTGCAGTTATGTAACATCTATTGCTCCCTGTTTTCAGTCCTTCAATAGGATATCAGTGAGGAATTTCAGACCAATATCCACCCCTATGGCATGTTACATCACCATTTCTGATAATCTGGTGCAGCGTGTGATTGATCCAAGCAATTATTCTGAAAATGGCATTGGGGGGCTATTTCCAGTCCTCATAGTCAGCCCTAAAAGCGGTTGGCCAGCATTAGTGAGAAAGAGTCTCTTTTTGTCTCATAAACACCACCACTCGTGTCTATATTTGTGTTGGTAATGCAGCTCTGCCTAATACTGCAGTACCATACACATACCACCGTCAAGGGTGGCGCCATTACTGAAAAACAAGCAGACCTTTTTTCTAATCACATACAATCCAACTTAACGATCCAGCTCTGACATTTTTTTCAGACTGGCATCATACTCCCTTTTGAAGGGACTTCTCTGTATACATTTATAGCATATAAACAGGTTAGATGTCCCCTAGTATACAATACTGCTGGGTATTGAGGGTCACTATTTACACAGGGACACTGTTATGGAGGGGATCTGTGGATGACTGACACATATATAGAATAAGATGCTATGTGTCATCCACAGATCCCCCATAACAGTGTGTCATCCACAGATCCCCTCCATAACAGTGTGTCATGTACAGATTCCCCATAACAGTGCATCATTCACAGATGCCCCCATAACAGTGTGTCATCCACAGATCCCCCATAACAGTGTGTCATCCACAGATCCCCCATAACAGTGTGTCATCCACAGATCCCCCATAACAGTGTGTCATTCACAGATCCCCCATAACAATGTGTCATCCACAGATGCCCCAGAACAGTACGTCATCCACAGATGCCCCCATAACAGTACGTCATCCACAGATGCCCCCATAACAGTATGTCATCCACAGATGCCCCCATAACAGTACGTCAGCCACAGATCCCCCATAACAGTGACATCCACAGATCCCTCATTACAGTGTCATCCACAGATCCCCATAACAGTGTCATCCACAGATCCCCCATAACAGTGTCATCCACAGATCCCCCATAACAGTGTCATAAACAGATCCCCCATAACAGTGTCATCAACAGATCCCCCATAACAGTGTCATCAACAGATCCCCCATAACAGTGTGTCATCCACAGATCCCCCAAAACAGTGTGTCATCCACAGAGACCCCATAACAGTGCGCCTGCGCACTGGGGAGAGACAGAAAGGAGGGGAAAGAATCCGCAGAAGCAAGCAGCTTTGCACAGCAGATGACTGAATAGCTTCTTTTGTAAGTAAATTGTTTTATTATAAATGTAGTTAAGTTTAATGTCTGTTTTTGTCTCTTATTATATTCTGGCTTTTGCTTAAAGGGACAGTAAAAAAATGTTTGTTTTTTAGTTATGTATGATGCTTTTTGATAATAAATAAATGTAAATGTAGTGGTGCTATAATGTGGACCCAAGGCCTCTCTGATGTCCTGCAGGCTGGGCTGGTGCTGTGGCAGCATACGGTTGGCCAGGCAGCAGAAAGGCTCTCGGGCTGTCATTGCGTGCTCTGGAACCAAGCGTAGGTGATGTGGGCAGTGCGATATGTGGGTGGGGCTGTGTGTAGGTGTGGCTTGAGGGTGGGCAGGGACACAGGGGCCCCATAATCTCCTATTGTCCTGGGGGCCCCATGAGTTGTCTGTCCGCCCCTGAACGAAGGTACAACTTTAGTGGCTACCGCAGAAAGCGATGTGCTAAGACAGTTGTCGATGCAATAATCACTCCAATCAAGAATCTGTATCGCTTGCCAATCAATGGTAGGATTATGTTTGCTTAACCATGGTAACCCTCGCACCAAGGGAGCAGGCAGATCCTCCAGCACAAAACACGAAATGGATTCTTGATGAAAATCACCCACCTTTAAACGGATGTCCTGCACCATTTGTGCCAAACATTTCTGTGTGAGTGGAGCGGAATCAATTGCAAACACCGAAATATTTTTGTCTAATGCATTTGTTGTCAAATCATGCATACGGACAAACTGACCATCTACTAGGTTAACCCCTGCCCCACTGGCAATAAACACTTCAATTCCCACTGTTTTGGAATCTAGCGCCTCCTCGGCAGACAGGAGAAATTGGGTACTACCGGCAAATAAAAGTAAATTCTCAGATTCCCCATCCACACCACCAAGAGTGAGATGAGGATTAAACACATTTTTTTTTCTTTTTCACCCTGCCACTGAACATTTGTGGTATGGGCTGAGGTGTACATGAACGTGGAGTTGGGGGGGATGCCTACCAGCCCTCCATGATCTATCTGGCTGAACTGTGCCCGGAGCCAGTGCGGGGTAGGCCTGAATATGTGGGCCACCCAGGAGAGTGAAAAGTACGAAAGAAGGGTCAGGAGGGTGGGGCACGAATCGACTGTCCATAGGGAGAGGCCGCTTGGGATTATGTAGAGGGCAGGCCCACCCACAAATCCAGGCCGTAACCAACCTTACTATTTGTGGTATGGGCTGAGGTGTACATGAACGTGGAGTTGGGAGGGATGCCTACCAGCCCTCCATGATCTATCTGGCTGAACTGTGCCCGGAGCCAGTGCGGGGTAGGCCTGAATATGTGGGCAAAAAGACTACCCACACTGCTAGGTGTGAAATATTTATTTGAAGCCGAACAGGACAAATCACAATGCCAATGAACAAAAGGCCCTGGAAATCTCGACCTGCGGGTTGGGTATATACCTAGCAAAGCACGAGGACCTCCAGCGCCCCATCTTGCGGATAACATGCGCGGGCACCTGGTGCTTGGAGGCCGAGGAGGCGGCTCCTATGCGGAATGAGTGCCCTGAAATTGTAGCTGGATTATACCCTAAACCTGCTGCTAACGTGCGAACGTGAGAAATGAACTGAGCCGCGGTGAGAGGCCTGCCCTGGAGGGGTAGGAGGGGGTCCTCCGGAGAAAGAGGAAGGAGAAACTCGGCAAGGTCTCCCAGCATCTTGACAGGACACCAACTGTTTGACGTGGGGAAGAACTTGATCTCGACGGGAGGACCTACTTGACTAGTTTTGGAAGATGGGAGAAATAAAGAGAATTGGCCACCCTGCCAAACAAGATGGCGTTTAAGGAGGGTGGAGCGCGTTATAGCACTACAAGTAAATTCCCCCGGCCTTAAGAACCCATAAAAACCAAGATATATTGCAGCCTTAATGATGAGGCTTGCTGGGTGCCCAAAAGGGGAACCATCTAGAGCTAGGGACAAACCCCGAAATAATTCACCAGAAACTGGCTGTCTGCGCGCCACTGGCCTTGCACAGTTTTTTTGTATGCCCCTAAGGGTGGCCCTGACAGCTTGGTTGGACATGATAGATTGGCAGGAAGGATCATCAAGTAATCTGTAATGCTGAATCCCTGCTAAATACCCCTTAATAGTGTTATATGACAGATGCAAGTGGAAATGGCAGTGGGCGATGAACGCCATGAGAAAGGTAACATCGTCTTGGCCGTTCTGCGGATGGCTGAGGATAAAGCGCCGGAACGCCTCGTATCCCGTAAGATAGTTCCTGGCGGTGTTCTTAACTAAAGATCCTTGTACCAATTTCTTTGCGGATGCCACCAGCTGCCCTAGTCCATGGTCAGGAGGCTGAAAGGGGGAACGGGCGTACCCACCGGGTCTCCATCTGGCATTGCCTGGAAGAAGATGGTGAAGTTAAATCGGGACAAAGCGTCAGCCGCCACATTCTCAGCCCCTGCAATGTTGGAAGGGAAGATATGGAAGTTGTGCCATAGAGAAAGCCAAACCAACCTGCGAAGGAGGGACATAATCCTTGGTGATTTGGCCCTGCCCTTGGAGAGCACATCCACCAAAACTAAACTATCTGTAACAAACACCAACGGTTTATTGGCCAGAGGGAGCCCCAAGAATTCCACCGGCCAATCGCCAACCAGCCACTGCGGATGAAAAATGGCCGCAAACCCTCGGGAGGCGGCAGCATCGGAATGAATCCTCAGCGAAGAGGCATCCGGAGTGGGCACAAAAAGGGATATGCCGTTCCAGGAAGTCAGGAATGAGTGCCACATGAGCAGATCCGCAACAGCTTGGTTGTCAAGATGGATGGAGGAATCTTGGTCTTGAGCCGAGGGGAGAAGATTGAGGAGCCTAGACACGAAGGATCTACCCTGGGGCATGATCCGGGAGGCGAAATTTAAAGAACCCAGGAGGGACTGCAACTCCAGTTTGGTAAGAACCCTGGATGAAGCAGCGGCGGAGACTGCAGTCCTGGATAACTTCGCCTCCGGCAGGCTTGCTTCCATGCGGACGGTATCTAACACGATACCTAGGAAGGTGACCCTTGTGCTAGGGCCCTCAGTCTTGGAGGTAGCGACTGGGACCTGGAGACAGGAAAACAGCTGGAGCAGGATGTCCAGCCCGGAGGAATCACCCCGGGGGTTTTGGATGATTAAGTAGTCGTCAAGATAGTGAATGACCATATCCAAACCCCCGTGATGACCCAAGATCCAGTGCAGGGCGCCCGCGAACTGGTCGAACAACCAAGGGCTGCTCTTGGAGCCAAAGGTGAGTCTATTGGCGAAATAATACCTATGATCCCACTTGATGCCATAAAATCTCCAGAGTTGAGGTGCAATGGGAAGTAGCTTAAAGGCGTCCGCTATATCGGCTTTGGCAAGTAGGGCCCCTCTCCCTGACTGCCAAATGAACTTAATTGCTTCCTCAATGGTGGAGTAAGACATGGCGAACTCCTCTGACGGAATCAAGGAATTCAAGCTGGGTGTAGAGGACATATGGGGAGCAGACAGGTCGTAAATTAACCTTTTTTTATTAGATGACTGCTTTGAGACTAACCCAATCGGGCTAATCCTCCAGGTATCAAACGGGATTACGTCAAATGGGCCCAAGAGGAACCCTTTATGGACCTCTGCTAGCAAGAGACTGTCAACTGCGCCCGGATCCTGTATGGCCGACTGCAGATTTTTCCCCTCCCAGGACTCCAGAGGGAGGGCGATCAACCCCGTGTGAAAACCCCTCTCGAATCCTGAAAGGAGGAACTGGACTAACTGCTGATCCGGGTGCTCCTGTAAGAGGACAGCCAATAACTCAATGTTAATGTCGGCCAGTCAGGATTTGGAAGATTTTTTAGGGCAGGTAGAACGGGGGTGAGCCCTAAAGCACAGGGAGCAGATGTGCAAGGCTCTACAGCTACTAAAACCGCACCCTCCCGCATTAAAATTATTACAAAACTGGCTCTGCCCAAGGAACACGATAGGCCTGCCCAACTTGTCCACGGTCGGCTGGCTTCTTTGGCCAGAGGAACAAGGGAGAGCCCGGTCAAGACCCGGAGTGGCCAACATAGGGCACCAGTCCGCCGTGTGCGAGATGGACTGGCATGTCGTGCAGGTAGGAGCTCTTAGCCCGGCGAAGTGCCAGAAAAAGAGCTCCATGTCAAAATTCGCCCAGTTGGTAACAAACTGAAATTGGACCAGGGCTGCCGCAGCTGGCGGAGAAAGAACGATGGTAGTCGTAGAAATTAGAGCCGCCATACTTATATCCCAGATCCGTCAGATGGTAAAGATACGTATCTAGTTCCTTCCGCCTGAGCGGATGGGCTGAGCATACTACAGTCGTGGCCAAAAGTTTTGAGAATGACACAAATATTAGTTTTCACAAAGTTTGCTGCTAAACTGCTTTTAGATCTTTGTTTCAATTGTTTCTGTGATGTAGTGAAATATAATTACACGCACTTCATACGTTTCAAAGGCTTTTATCGACAATTACATGACATTTATGCAAAGAGTCAGTATTTGCAGTGTTGGCCCTTCTTTTTCAGGACCTCTGCAATTCGACTGGGCATGCTCTCAATCAACTTCTGGGCCAATTCCTGACTGATAGCAACCCATTCTTTCATAATCACTTCTTGGAGTTTGTCAGAATTAGTGGGTTTTTGTTTGTCCACCCGTCTCTTGAGGATTGACCACAAGTTCTCAATGGGATTAAAATCTGGGGAGTTTCCAGGCCATGGACCCAAAATGTCAACGTTTTGGTCCCCAAGCCACTTAGTTATCACTTTTGCCTTATGGCACGGTGCTCCATCGAGCTGGAAAATGCATTGTTCTTCACCAAACTGTTGTTGGATTGTTGGAAGAAGTTGCTGTTGGAGGGTGTTTTGTTACCATTCTTTATTCATGGCTGTGTTTTTGGGCAAAATTGTGAGTGAGCCCACTCCCTTGGATGAGAAGCAACCCCACACATGAATGGTCCCAGGATGCTTTACTGTTGGCATGACACAGGACTGATGGTAGCGCTCACCTTTTCTTCTCTGGACAAACCTTTTTCCAGATGCTCCAAACAATCGGAAAGAGGCTTCATCGGAGAATATGACTTTGCCCCAGTCCTCAGCAGTCCATTCACCAAACTTTCTGCAGAAGATCAATCTGTCCCTGATGGGTTTTTTTGAGAGAAGTGGCTTCTTTGCTGCCCTTCTTGACACCAGGCCATCTTCCAAAAGTCTTCGCCTCACTGAGCGTGCAGATGCGCTCACACCTGCCTGCTGCCATTCCTGAGCAAGCTCTGCACTGGTGGCACTCCGATCCCGCAGCTGAATCCTCTTTAGGAGACGATCCTGGCGCTTGCTGGACTTTCTTGGACGCCCTGAAGCCTTCTTAACAAGAATTGAACCTCTTTCCTTGAAGTTCTTGATGATCCTATAAATTGTTGATTGAGGTGCAATCTTAGTAGCCACAATATCCTTGCCTGTGAAGCCATTTTTATGCAACGCAATGATGGCTGCACGCGTTTCTTTGCAGGTCACCATGGTTAACAATGGAAGAACAATGATTTCAAGCATCACCCTCCTTTTAACATGTCAAGTCTGCCATTTTAACCCAATCAGCCTGACATAATGATCTCCAGCCTTGTGCTCCCCTGAGTTAACAAGACGATTACTGAAATGATCTCAGCAGGTCCTTTAATGACAGCAATAAAATGCAGTGGAAAGTTTTTTTTGGGATTTAGTTAATTTTCATGGCAAAGAAGGACTATGCAATTCATCTGATCACTCTTCATAACATTCTGGAGTATATGCAAATTGCTATTATAAAAACGTAGGCAGCAACTTTTCTAATTTCCAATATTTATGTAATTCTCAAAACTTTTGGCCACGACTGTACATTGCGAAAAAGGCTAAATGCCAACACGAATTCCGGAATAGAAAGTTTTCTATCCTTCGCCCTAAGCAGCACTGCAACCTCCCCGCAATTGATCACTTTATTCTCGGCCACATCTTGGGAAGCTATCAGGATGGATGCCAGATTCACATCTTTTCCAGCTAGAATGTCCTTCTTAATAGTCTCAGGGACAAAGTGGGCTGGGGCCACGACTGGACTAGCGTTGGGCGTGCCTAACGCTGGTTCTTGAGAGGTCGAGGTAACGACTGTCGTAACTGCAGCCGGGGAATCCTCCGGGCCATGTGACTCTAGTTCGGTCACCCTGGATTGGACATCCGCCAAAGAACCGACCAGGCCGCTGATGGTGGCTTGCAGCTGGTTCAGTGATAACTGAATAGATGAGAGGGAGGACTGCGAATAACAGCTCCCCGACTCCGTCCTCAGAAGGCGGTAGAGTTCCGCCTTCCGAGCAGAAGCGGGGTGGGGAATACCCCTCTTATTCAATTCTGCAATAAGTTTGGGGATGGTCCAACGCCTTAGCGACGGGCTACCGGCGTGCCCAGAAACCGATGACCCGGGACCCGAGAAGTTGTCCTCAATATCGGATGGTTGGGACATCTTGAACCTATAAAGGAAAAGCCAATAAGTAAAAGGGATTTCTTATTTTTTATTTTTTTTTGTGATAGAAGCGATTCAGGACGTTGTACGTGGCCGTGAGAGAAAAAGGTGACCCGAGCGACATATGTGGTAACATGGACTTGAGCGATTTAGGCAGGTGCCGGGCTATTAAATGTCCTGAGTGATTCAGGAAAGGCACCGGATAGTTATGAGGTGGGAACTAAGATGGACCCTGATGGTGGCTGACGTCTGAGTTACTTTTAGGAAAGAGACAGCCAGTGCATGGACCTGAACGATTCAGGTGAACACTGGCCGACAAGAATACCCGAGCGAATAAGGCAGAAAAATTAACCCTGGAGATGCAGGTGGAAGACAGACTGGTGAAAGTGTCCGTCTAAGTGGACCTGATGTGCTCAGGAAGGCCTAGAGGAACAGGCAACGGCCACTATCTAAAAAAAAAAGTGAGTCGATGAACCAGGATGACAGAACCTGGGCGATCCAGGATGACAGAGGCAGCGTGGGCCTGGGTGATCCAGGATGACAGAGACAGAGCGAGCCTGGGCGATCCAGGATGACATAAACAGAGCGAGCCTGGGCGATCCAGGATGACAGAGGCAGCGTGGGTCTAGGCGATCCAGGATGACAAAAACAGAGCGAGCCTGGGCGATCCAGGATGACAAAAACAGAGGGAGCCTGGGCGATCCAGGATGACAGAGGCAGCGTGGACCTGGATGACCCAGGATGACAGAGACAGAGCGAGCCTGGGCGGTCCAGGATGACAAAAACAGGGCGAGCCTGGGCGATCCAGGATGACAGAGGCAGCGTGGGCCTGGGCGATCCAGGATGACAAAAACAGAGTGAGCCTGGGCGATCCAGGATGACAAAGGCAGCGTGGGCCTGGATGATCCAGGATGACAGAGACAGAGCGAGCCTGGGCGATCCAGGATGACAAAAACAGGGCGAGCCTGGGCGATCCAGGATGACAGAGACAGAGCGAGCCTGGGCGATCCAGGATGACAAAAACAGGGCGAGCCTGTGCGATCCAGGATGACAGAGGCAGCGTGGGCCTGGGCGATCCAGGATGATAGAGGCAGCGTGGGCCTGGGCGATCCAGAATGATAGAGACAGAGCGAGCCTGGGCGATCCAGGGAGACAACAGATGATGTGTGAGAGCGAGACAAGAAGCAGGGAAGACAGACAAATGAAGTATGCGTGATACCTGAAGAATTCAGGAAGCTGTTGAGCAGTTAATTGGCTGATCGGGAGGACTGGATATCAGACGGTACTGCAGCCCTGTTCGTTTTGGAAAAAAATTATCAGCACCTAGGTATAGACAACAAGCTGATACATTAAGACCTGAACCCGAAAAGGTACATAATGAAATCGGAAAATAGCACCTCCACCTAACCTGGGAAGGGAACGACCGTTCAAGGGACGTCCTGCCCCCCGGCATGTATGTCAGCCAAGCGGAGCCGCCGATCTCCAGATGACTGGAGAACGCCCCGGTGTGCACGGCAGAACCTCCACCTTAAGCCCAGTCCCAGAGCATGGAATGGGTCGGAGTCCAACCGGAGCAAGGCTGCGGACCCAATCCATGCCATGGGCTGCCTCTGGCACCACCGGCATCCTGCAGCCCAAAATGCTGTGAAGCCAGAAACCCCACAATCGAGACAATATCCAAGGAGTCAACTACAACAGAAGGAATGATAAGGACACAGGGCAGTGCGGCTTTTGACCGGGAGTGCCGCAAGCCGAGCCCAGCGGGAGCGGTCAGCCCTACCTGAAGCGCCGTGGATGCTGCTGCCGAAAGGCCCCGATCAGCAAAATGAGACTCACACCGCTGCGAGGAGACTTACCAGGAGTTTAGGGAGGGAGGAAACCCCGGCCGGGCCCAGTGCTGGCAGGCCGGATGGACCGCTGCCCCCGGCCGAGGAAGCTGGAGAGCCGCGACTTACCGCGGAAGTGACGTAGGCTGGGGGAACACTGACGAACCGGAAGTGACGGCACCGACTGGAGGAAGGCACGAATCAACTGTCCATAGGGAGAGGCCGCTCGGGATTATGTAGAGGGCAGCACCACCCACAAATCCAGGCCGTAACCAGCCTTACTATAAGGACATACGTTAACAAAATGTCCCCTTTTTCCACAGAAAAATCAGAGCCTCATCTTAAGCCTAAAGTTCTTATCACCAGGTCCAGGGGTTGCTCCCCCCAGCTGCATTGGTTCATTACCAGACATAAACTCAAGTGTTTCTTGTAACAGATCTCCTGGCACCCCCACTGGGTGCCTCCATTGATGGATGCTCCTAGCGCTTCCTGAGGGCTCCAAGCACTCCACTTGACACCGTAAGCACTGCCGACCCCACAAACCGCCGCAGCTTGGTTGGGATCTCGCCATCTGACACTCTCTTCCATCAGAGAGTGATGCAGAAACAAGCTCTTAAAAGAGCTCAGGGATTATAGCCAGGGGAGTATACAGCGTATAGCATTCCCCAGTGTAGATGCCGCCTTTTCCCCACACACACATAAGACGAGGCTCAATGTTGAGAGTAAACAGGAACTCTTTATGTGGGTTACATGTCAGCCTTTTATGCAGGTCTTCCAGCAAGGGACACTGAGACAGTTTTTACATTAGCCAATCACATGCATTTACAGTATGGAAACACTCTCAGCAATTGTACACAAACCCCCTCTGCCTGTGATACAATTAACAAACACAATGGGCTCTGCCTGTGAAACAATTAGCAAACACAATGGGCGCTGCCTGTGAAACAATTAACAAATACACATTTTTCCCCAAAACACAGAAAACACCCCGAAGCCCCACATATTCCCATAAATTATACATCTCTGGATAGCTCTGATCTGGTCGAACAACATATCCAGAAATCACCCAGATCCGAGCAGGGGTTCCCGAATTCTATAAAAGTCACATTTGACCGACCGCAAGCATGGCTTTCCTGCCCAAAACAGTTCCACAGATTTCGGCTGTGCGACCGGTCTACCTTCTCCTTCAAAGAATGTACAAATTGCACGAACTGATCCATTTGTGCATACTTTCGTTGAGAGCGTCTTTTTCGGTAAATCCCATTTGCCGAACCACATAGTAAAAAAGACAAGAACAAGCATTTTTACTGAGAGAAAACCAAAGGCAAAAGGCTGGCAAACAGGCCCCTCCTAAACCCAGTGGCAAGGTTATTTTAGCCACATTTCTCTACCCAAAGAGTCGGAGGAGGCCGCCACCTTATATGAAGAGTCAGGAACCTTAGATCTCTCCCTCAGGTGTCTATCAATACGTACAGCAAGGGACATGGCCCCTTCCGATAACTCAGGATATTCGTGAAACGCCAACACGTCCTTCAGGCTCTCGGATAACCCTTGACAAAATTGACTACGAAGAGCTGGATCATTCCACTCCGTATCCGTAGCCCATCTCCTAAATTCAGAGCAATAGGTCTCAGCAGAACGCTCTACCTGCTGTAAGCCACGCAACTTAGTCTCGGCCAGGAAGATCTGATCTGGGTCATCATTGATGAGACCTAAAGCTCTAAAAAATTAATCTACCGACCGGAGGGACTGTGATCTGGCCGTCAGCGAAAAAGCCCAAGATTGAGCGTCACCTTTAAGTAACAAAATTATTATACCCACTCTTTGACTCTCGTCCCCAGAAGAGTTAGAACATAGTCTAAAATATAATTTGCATGACTCCTGAACCAAATAAAGTTGACACTTCCCCCGGAAAATCTGTCCAGGAGAGCGACCTTAGGTTCAGGACAGGCCTGGTTCCCGCTGCCGGAATCAGCCGCCTGTGGTCTCTGGATCTGTGAGACGGTCGTGCGGAGGTCAGCTACCTCTAAAGACAGTCCCTGCAGTTTTCCAAGCAGTGCAGAAATAGTATCCATCGCTGCACTGACACAAACAAAATGGTGTTTTTTTAGGCAGTTGATAATGTCACAGTGTAAGGGGAGGGAAGGAACACCAGAAAGACAACAAAAGGAAAATTATCAGGATCTAGGCCTCAAAGCTAGGGACAGGGAAATGGTGACCACCTACGGAAACCCTAAATCAAGCCCTGACTCCTGTCAGTATGAATAGACCCTGAAGGTGGGAATATTCATACACCGTAAACCTAGGCCCTAGACACCCTGAAAAGCCCTAGGATTGGTGACAGGGTCTGAGACATCTGGTTCCTTCCCAGATGAACGAACCAGTGTCTCCCTGAGGCCTAGTAAGCGCCGAGCAAATGGGAGCAACAGAATACCAAGAGAAGTACACTTATCTTCAATAGAAAATGGATGAGCAGGAACTCAGGTGAGGACAACACACCAGCTCTTCCAACTCCAGGCAGAGAATACCAACATCATGATAAGAAGTGTGAGTCAAGACTAAATAGAGGAGCAGTAATGACCACAAGCTACACCTGAAACAAGAGGTGTGGTCATGCCAACAACAACACTGCAAAGTGAAAACCGAGAGGCTGTCAGATAACCTCACATGATGCAAGTCTCGGATCTTCTAACCTCTGTCACGGGAGCAATCGTGACAGTACACTGGTAATTGGCAGAATCCAAAATGGCTGAGGCTATTTAGAGGCCTGTGACATTACAGGGCTGGCTGGCTGCTGATTGGCTGCATGCATGGCATTATAGGTAATCCCGCCTTCCCAGAGCTCCTTGCTCCATGTCCTCACATGAGCAGCAGACATTTTAGGAAAAAATGTGATTCGTTGCCACGATGCGTGAGGAAATTCCTCTTCAGTGCGAATCAAATTCGGATCGAATTCCACTTCATCAGCTCCGATTTGGTCATCTCTAATCCTCACACATATATAGACATTTGAAATGTTTTTATTTTCTTCATTTATTTTGTTATGGGTACAGCCACATGGTCAGATGTCCAAAATCAAGAGTTTATCAGAAAAGGAAAGAACGCATAAAGGACAGATTGAACTTCTCTTTTTTTTTTTATTCACTCCTTGTTTTCGATTTCAAAACTGCATGCAGAAACCTGACCGTGTAGCCGTACCTTGTGTCACGGGCAGTGGATGTGAACCCACTGTGCTACAGACTGGCTGTAAACTGGAGGGGCGTGACTAAGCAGCTACCTGGTTTTCGCTAGAGCCTCTGATGGTGAGGATACACTTTGCCGTTAGGGTAGTTGCCAGGTACCACTCCAGAGCAGTCCCAGAGTCAGTAGCAGCTGGTCCAGGCGAATCAGGAG
Organism: Bufo bufo; assembly: GCF_905171765.1. Taxonomy (NCBI): domain Eukaryota; kingdom Metazoa; phylum Chordata; class Amphibia; order Anura; family Bufonidae; genus Bufo; species Bufo bufo. Next base: position 482,317,502 of record NC_053392.1, on the reverse strand, counting down.
GTATCTGCAAAGGTACCGACAGTACAGGCAAGGTTAGACAGGCAGGGTCGTTACCAGGAGCAACAAAGACAGGAACTGGAGGATGAGGCAGAGACGTAGTCGAGACAAGCAATGGGTCAGGGCAGGCGGCACAGGAACAAAGTCAGAACAAATCCAGAACGAGGCACGTAGTCAGGAACACAAGTGGTAACAAGCTCAATTACACAGGAAAGGACCTTGACTCTGAGGCGCTTGAGTAGAGGGCTAAGCCACTTAAATACCTCCAGGAGAGCCAGGGTAGGTCAATGGAATCACCTGACACAACACCACCCCGCCCAAGGAGTGATACATACAGCAGCCGAGCACAAGCAGTGTTCAGGTAGACTGGAAGCTGCAGAGCAGAGGCAGGAAAGCACAGATCATGATCACAGGTGAGCTCGGAACCGTGGCGGCGAACAGGGGGACAGCGTCGCACTGAGGATGCTGTTACACCTTGAAACCTTTTTTTTATATGTATACATTGAGATTTCTCTCTATGGATATGATATATTTTGACACTTTATTATTATTGTTGTTTCTAAGGTTAATTAATAATACATGCTTACACTGCAGTGTCAACTTTATTTCATACATGACAGTACATAGAGTGTACTATAAATTAATGTAATTGTCCGATAAGCAGTCCCTGTGATGCCATGACAAACTGTAGTCTTCTTTAAAAGCAGTACTCCTAGGTGAGAACACCTCTATAAAAGGCATACATTGTGCTTACCACAACCTTTTTCATGACAAGTCATGAATCCATGGATTGGTGTGACTAATCTTTTATCAGAGGCGGAAAAAACCTGTGGTGGAAGTTTTATGCTAAAGGTAGAAGTAAGTCCTGTCTGTGGAGTCCTAATACAGGAGGGGGAAATGTGTGGGCATATAGTGGACAATCTGGAGATACAATATTGTGCAAGCTGTTTTGGTCAGACTTTTAAGCTCCAGGACATTGTTTTTTTTATTTCTGTGTCCCAAAAGAGGAATATGAAGGGGCATTATGTAACGGTCGCGTACACACACACACAGGGGGGAGTGAAGTGACCACTGCACTCCACCCTCACCCCTGGCCCTGCCTACTTGCCTCGCAAGTCCTGATGACAGGGGACAACTGGACGGCAATCCCTAGCTTGGAATAAGTGCAGGGAGGACAGACCTTATCATAGCACAATGAAGCTTGCAGAGTTGCAAGTCCCAGGGTACAATACAGTCAATTATAGCCACTCATCAATGTCCACAAATAAATTAGCTCTCAGATACTCCCTCACTTAATCTTAAGTCACACACTTTCACAACCACACACTTAATAAACCACAGGTCGCGGTCAAACTCGCGTTATATATCTGCTTATATAAATATAAATGAAGCTCACTACACTAGCCTGGTTTGTTTTCCCTCTGGATTCAAAAAGCCTGTGCTGCTCTCACTGCTGACTTTTTATAGTCTCCTAATTAGACAGCCACACCCTAATTACTCACCTGTGCAACCCCTGGAGAAGAAAAAATAAAATAAAAAAAACACCTTCCCTTTCTTTTTTTTTTCTTCTCCCCCTTATCACAGCACAATGAAGCTTTCAGAGCAGCAAGTCCCAGTGTACAATACAGTCAATTACAGCCACTCATCAATGTCCACAAATAATTTAGCTCTCAGATACTCCCTCACTTAATCTTAAGTCACACACTTACACAACCACACACTTAACCACCTCAGCCCCCAGTGCTTAAACACCCTGAAAGACCAGGCCACTTTTTACACTTCTGACCTACACTACTTTCACCGTTTATTGCTCGGTCATGCAACTTACCACCCAAATGAATTTTACCTCCTTTTCTTCTCACTAATAGAGCTTTCATTTGGTGGTATTTCATTGCTGCTGACATTTTTACTTTTTTTGTTATTAATCGAAATTTAACGATTTTTTGCAAAAAAATGACATTTTTCACTTTCAGTTGTAAAATTTTGCAAAAAAAAACGAGATCCATATATAAATTTTGCTCTAAATTTATTGTTCTACATGTCTTTGATAAAAAAAAAATGTTTGGGTAAAAAAAAAATGCTTTGGGTAAAAGTTATAGCGTTTACAAACTATGGTACAAAAATGTGAATTTCCGCTTTTTGAAGCAGCTCTGACTTTCTGAGCACCTGTCATGTTTCCTGAGGTTCTACAATGGCCAGACAGTACAAACACCCCACAAATGACCCCATTTCGGAAAGTACACACCCTAAGGTATTCGCTGATGGGCATAGTGAGTTCATAGAACTTTTTATTTTTTGTCACAAGTTAGCGGAAAATGATGATTTTTTTTTTTTTTTCTTACAAAGTCTCATATTCCACTAACTTGTGACAAAAAATAAAAACTTCTATGAACTCACTATGCCCATCACGAAATACCTTGGGGTCTCTTCTTTCCAAAATGGTGTCACTTGTGGGGTAGTTATACTGCCCTGGCATTCTAGGGGCCCAAATGTGTGGTAAGGAGTTTGAAATCAAATTCTGTAAAAAATGACCAGTGAAATCCGAAAGGTGCTCTTTGGAAAATGGGCCCCTTTGCCCACCTAGGCTGCAAAAAAGTGTCACACATCTGGTATCTCTGTATTCAGGAGAAGTTGAGGAATGTGTTTTGGGGTGTCATTTTACATATACCCATGCTGGGTGAGATAAATATCTTGGTCAAATGCCAACTTTGTATAAAAAAATGGGAAAAGTTGTCTTTTGCCAAGATATTTCTCTCACCCAGCATGGGTATATGTAAAATGACACCCCAAAACACATTCCCCAACTTCTCCTGAGTACGGAGATACCAGATGTGTGACACTTTTTTGCAGCCTAGGTGGGCAAAGGGCCCCACATTCCAAAGAGCACCTTTCGGATTTCACAGGTCATTTTTTACAGAATTTGATTTCAAACTCCTTACCACACATTTGGGCCCCTAGAATGCCAGGGCAGTATAACTACCCCACAAGTGACCCCATTTTGGAAAGAAGACACCCCAAGGTATTCCGTGAGGGGCATGGCAAGTTCCTAGAATTTTTTATTTTATGTCACAAGTTAGTGGAAAATGATGATTTTTTTTTTTTTTTTTTCATACAAAGTCTCATATTCCACTAACTTGTGACAAAAAATAAAAACTTCCATGAACTCACTATGCCCATCAGCGAATACCTTGGGGTCTCTTCTTTCCAAAATGGTGTCACTTGTGGGGTAGTTATACTGCCCTGGCATTCTAGGGGCCCAAATGTGTGGTAAGGAGTTTGAAATCAAATTCTGTAAAAAATGACCTGTGAAATCCGAAAGGTGACTTTGGAATATGGGCCCCTTTGCCCACCTAGGCTGCAAAAAAGTGTCACACATCTGGTATCTCTGTATTCAGGAGAAGTTGAGGAATGTGTTTTGGGGTGTCTTTTTACATATACCCATGCTGGGTGAGATAAATATCTTGGCAAAAGACAACTTTTCCCATTTTTTTATACAAAGTTGGCATTTGACCAAGATATTTCTCTAACCCAGCATGGGTATATGTAAAATGACACCCCAAAACACATTCCCCAACTTCTCCTGAGTACGGCGATACCAGATGTGTGACACTTTTTTGCAGCCTAGATGCGCAAAGGGGCCCAAATTCCTTATAGGACGGCATTTTTAGACATTTGGATACCAGACTTCTTCTCACGCTTTGGGGCCCCTAGAATGCCAGGGCAGTATAAATACCCCACATGTGACCCCATTTTGGAAAGAAGACACCCCAAGGTATTCAATGAGGGGCATGGCGAATTCATAGAAAAAAATTTTTTTTGGCGCAAGTTAGCGGAAATTGATATTTTTAATTTTTTTCTCACAAAGTCTCCCGTTCCGCTAACTTGGGACAAAAATTTCAATCTTTCATGGACTCAATATGCCCCTCACGGAATACCTGGGGGTGTCTTCTTTCCGAAATGGGGTCACATGTGGGGTATTTATACTGCCCTGGCATTCTAGGGGCCCTAAAGCGTGAGAAGAAGTCTGGAATATAAATGTCTAAAATATTTTACGCATTTGGATTCCGTGAGGGGTATGGTGAGTTCATGTGAGATTTTATTTTTTGACACAAGTTAGTGGAATATGAGACTTTGTAAGAAAAAAAAAAAAAAATTCCGCTAACTTGGGCCAAAAAAATGTCTGAATGGAGCCTTACAGAGGGTGATCAATGACAGGGGGGTGATCAATGACAGGGGGAGTGATCAATGACAGGGGGGTGATCAATGACAGGGGGGTGATCAGGGAGTCTATATGGGGTGATCACCACAGTCATTGATCACCCCCCCTGGAAGGCTCCAGGGAGACGCCTGTATGTGTTTTGCGGATCCGATCCATCTATCAGTGGATCCGTAAAAATCATGCGGACATCTGAATGGAGCTTTACAGGGGGTTGATCAATGACAGGGGTGTAATCAATGACAGGGGGGTGATCAGGGAGTCTATATGGGGTGATAACCACAGTCATTGATCACGCCCCTGTAAGGCTTCATTCAGACGTCCGTATGCGTTTTGCGGATCCGATCCATCTATCAGTGGATCCGTAAAAATCATGCAAACATCTGAATGGAGCTTTACAGGGGGTTGATCAATGACAGGGGTGTAATCAATGACAGGGGGGTGATCAGGGAGTCTATATGGGGTGATAACCACAGTCATTGATCACGCCCCTGTAAGTCTTCATTCAGACGCCCGTATGCGTTTTGCGGATCCGATCCATCTATCAGTGGATCCGTAAAAATCATGCAAACATCTGAATGGAGCTTTACAGGGGGTTGATCAATGACAGGGGTGTAATCAATGACAGGGGGGTGATCAGGGAGTCTATATGGGGTGATAACCACAGTCATTGATCACGCCCCTGTAAGGCTTCATTCAGACGTCCGGATGCGTTTTGCGGATCCGATCCATCTATTAGTGGATCCGTAAAAATCATGCGGACATCTGAATGGAGCTTTACAGGGGGTTGATCAATGACAGGGGTGTAATCAATGACAGGGGGGTGATCAGGGAGTCTATATGGGGTGATAACCACAGTCATTGATCATGCCCCTGTAAGGCTTCATTCAGACGTCCGGAAGCGTTTTGCGGATCCGATCCATCTATCAGTGCATCCGTAAAAATCATGCGGACATCTGAATGGAGCTTTACAGGGGGGTAATCAATGACAGGGGGGTGATCAGGGAGTCTATATGGGGTGATAACCACAGTCATTGATCACGCCCCTGTAAGGCTTCATTCAGACGTCCGTATGCGTTTTGCGGATCCGATCCATCTATCAGTGGATCCGTAAAAATCATGCAAACATCTGAATGGAGCTTTACAGGGGGTTGATCAATGACAGGGGTGTAATCAATGACAGGGGGGTGATCAGGGAGTCTATATGGGGTGATAACCACAGTCATTGATCACGCCCCTGTAAGGCTTCATTCAGACGTCCGTATGCGTTTTGCGGATCCGATCCATCTATCAGTGGATCCGTAAAAATCATGCAAACATCTGAATGGAGCTTTACAGGGGGTTGATCAATGACAGGGGTGTAATCAATGACAGGGGGGTGATCAGGGAGTCTATATGGGGTGATAACCACAGTCATTGATCACGCCCCTGTAAGGCTTCATTCAGACGTCCGGATGCGTTTTGCGGATCCGATCCATCTATTAGTGGATCCGTAAAAATCATGCGGACATCTGAATGGAGCTTTACAGGGGGTTGATCAATGACAGGGGTGTAATCAATGACAGGGGGGTGATCAGGGAGTCTATATGGGGTGATAACCACAGTCATTGATCATGCCCCTGTAAGGCTTCATTCAGACGTCCGGATGCGTTTTGCGGATCCGATCCATCTATCAGTGCATCCGTAAAAATCATGCGGACATCTGAATGGAGCTTTACAGGGGGGTAATCAATGACAGGGGGGTGATCAGGGAGTCTATATGGGGTGATAACCACAGTCATTGATCATGCCCCTGTAAGGCTTCATTCAGACGTCCGTATGCGTTTTGCGGATCCGATCCATCTATCAGTGCATCCGTAAAAATCATGCGGACATCTGAATGGAGCTTTACAGGGGGGTAATCAATGACAGGGGGGTGATCAGGGAGTCTATATGGGGTGATAACCACAGTCATTGATCATGCCCCTGTAAGGCTTCATTCAGACGTCCGGATGCGTTTTGCGGATCCGATCCATCTATCAGTGGATACGTAAAAATCATGCGGACATCTGAATGGAGCTTTACAGGGGGTTGATCAATGACAGGGGGGTAATCAATGACAGGGGGGTGATCAGGGAGTCTATATGGGGTGATAACCACAGTCATTGATCATGCCCCTGTAAGGCTTCATTCAGACGTCCGGATGCGTTTTGCGGATCCGATCCATCTATCAGTGGATCCGTAAAAATCATGCGGACGTCTGAATGGAGCTTTACAGGGGGGTAATCAATGACAGGGGGGTAATCAATGACAGGGGGGTGATCAGGGAGTCTATATGGGGTGATCACCACAGTCATTGATCACGCCCCTGAAAGGCTTCATTCAGACGTCCGGATGCGTTTTGCGGATCCGATCCATCTATCAGTGGATCCGTAAAAATCATGCGGACGTCTGAATGGAGCTTTACAGGGGGTTGATCAATGACAGGGGGGTAATCAATGACAGGGGGGTGATCAGGGAGTCTATATGGGGTGATCAGGGGTGATCAGGGGCTAATAAGGGGTTAATAAGTGACGGGGGGGGTGTAGTGTAGTGTAGTGGTACTTGGTGCTACTTTACTGAGCTACCTGTGTCCTCTGGTGGTCGATCTAAACAAAGGGGACCACCAGAGGACCAGGTAGCAGGTATATTAGACGCTGTTATCAAAACAGTGTCTAATATACCTGTTAGGGGTTAAAAAAAACACATCTCCAGCCTGCCAGCGAACGATCGCCGCTGGCAGGCTGGAGATCAACTCTCTTACCTTCCGTTCCTGTGAGCGCGCGCGCCTGTGTGCGCGTGTTCACAGGAAGTCTCGCGTCTCGCGAGATGACGCATATATGCGTGACTGTGCGCAGCGCTGCCACCTCCGGAACGCGATCCTGCGTTAGGCGGTCCGGAGGTGTTTAATCAACCACACGTCGCGGTCAAACTCGCGTTATATATCTGCTTATATAAATATAAATGAAGCTCACTGCACCAGTCTGGTTTGTTTTTCTTCTGGATTCAAAAAGGCTGTGCTGCTCTCACTGCTGACTTTTCATAGTCTCCTATTTAGACAGCCACACCCTAACTACTCATCTGTGCAACCCCTGGAGAAAAAAAAAAAACACCTTCCCTTTCTTTTTTTTTCTTCTCCCCTTTTATCAATGCACAATGAAGCTTTCAGAGCAGCAAGTCCCAGTGTACAATACAGTCAAATACAGCCACTCATCAATGTCCACAAATAATTTAGCTCTCAGATACTACCTAACTTAATCTTAAGTCACACACTTACACAACCACACACTTAATCAACCGCGCGTCGCGGTCAAACTCGCGTTATATATCTGCTTATTAGAGTTGAGCGGACACCTGGATGTTCGGGTTCGGCAGGTTCGGCCGAACTTGAAAAAAAAGTTTGGGTTCGGGACCCGAACTTGACCCGCACTTGACCCGAACTTGACCCTGAACCCAAACCTCATTGACGTCAATGGGCACCCAAACTTTTGGGCACTAAAATGGCTCTAAAATAGTCCTGGAAAGGGCTAGAGGGCTGCAAAAGTCATCAAAATGTGCTTAAGAGCATAACAACTGTTCTGCAAACAAATGTGGATATGGAAATTATATAAAATTACAAAATACATGATTTGTGTTATTTATTTTTTTTAAATTGGGGTATCCCCCAAATATTGGGACATACAACAAAATAAAACAAAGAATAAGTGCACTTGAGTACAAGAATGGATGGTTGAGGCTGGTATAAATGTCTATTCTGCACAAGGTACGGACAAGTCCTGTGGGATCCATGTCTGGTTAATTTTAATAAGCGTAAGCTTGTCCACATTGGCTGCGGCCTGCGATAATGCTCTCTGCCGTGCTAAACACACGTTCACACTATACACTGGCTGCAGGGCAGGTCAGCACCTCAAAGGCTGACAAAGCTTTTCCACATTTTGGCCATGCTACCCCTGCCTTCTCAGGTGCTGGTGGTGCCCCAGCTGCGTTGGCGACCTCTTCCTCCTCCTCTGCCTTCGCCTTGTGCTTCCACTGTGCCCCCGCTGTCAGGTGGGAATGCTATCATCAGCGTGCGCTTGTAGTCACGCATCTTTCGATTAGTAACAGATGTTTTCACTAAATTTAGTTCCCTGTCAGCAATGCACAGCAAGGGGTTCATTCACGGCAAAAGGGGGTTTATGTCACCCAGCAATAGAACAGAGGATTTTGAGAGATTTAGGCCCCTGTCACCCAGGCACAGCAGGGGTTCATTCACGGCAAAAGGGGGTTCATGTCACCCAGCAATACAACAGAGGATTTTGAGAGATTCAGGCCCCTGTCACCCAGGCACAGCAGGGGTTCATTCACGGCAAAAGGGGGTTCATGTCACCCAGCAATACAACAGAGGATTTTGAGAGATTTAGGCCCCTGTCACCCAGGCACAGCAGGGGTTCATTCACGGCAAAAGGGGGTTCTTGTCACCCAGCAATAGAACAGAGGATTTGGAGAGATTTAGGCCCCTGTCACCCAGGCACAGCAGGGGTTCATTCACGGCAAAAGGGGGTTCATGTCACCCAGCAATACAACAGAGGATTTTGAGAGACTTTAGCCCCTGTCACACAGGCACAGCAGGGGTTCATTCACGGCAAAAGGGGGTTCATGTCACCCAGCAATAGAACAGAGGATTTTGAGAGATTTAGGCCCCTGTCACCCAGGCACAGCAGGGGTTCATTCACGGCAAAAGGGGGTTCATGTCACCCAGCAATACAACAGAGGATTTTGAGAGATTTTGGCCCCTGTCACCCAGGCACAGCAGGGGTTCATTCACGGCAAAAGGGGGTTCATGTCACCCAGCAATACAACAGAGGATTTTGAGAAATTTAGGCCCCTGTCACCCAGGCACATCAGGGGTTCATTCACGGCAAAAGGGGGTTCTTGTCACCCAGCAATAGAACAGAAGATTTTGAGAGATTTAGGCCCCTGTCATCCAGGCACAGCAGGGGTTCATTCACGGTAAAAGGGGGTTCATGTCACCCAGCAATAGAACAGAGGATTTGGAGAGATTTAGGCCCCTGTCACCCAGGCACAGCAGGGATTCATTCACAGCAAAAGGGGGTTCATGTCACCCAGCAATAGAACAGAGGATTTTGAGAGATTTAGGCCCCTGTCACCCAGGCACAGCAGGGGTTCATTACAGTGGCGGATCCAGAGCCTGGTCTCGGGAGGGAACTTCCTGATTATTTTCTGTCCGCCGCCACAAAACAATGGTGCTTCCAGAACAGACTACACAGTGTAGAGGTATACTGTATATTGTGTGGCACAGTGTAGGCTATGTGTGTATAACAAATATATTCTACATGAAAAACTTACAATTACTTGGCTTGGCCCTTGGGGATCTCGGACACCACTTCTACACTTTGGCTGGGGGCTCGGCGGAGCTGATGTTGTGCTTTATCCTCATGAGAAAGATTTCATAATAAGGATTTGGAGAAGGGGCAGAGGGATAGCAGAGCAGGGAGAGGCTGGTGCTGCTACTAGGGGGTCATACCATGGGGGAGTAATAAAGCCCACCATAATGCCCCCCCAATAGAAATAATTCTCCTTATAATGTGACAGTGCAAAAAATACCCCCTTGTAATGCCCCCAGTTGAGCTAATGTCCCCATAGTGCCCCCATAATGTGCAAGTATAAAATGCCCCATATATAGAGCCCCAGTAGATGCCCTCAGTGTCCCCCATAATTTGCAAGTATAAAATACCCCTTCTTAGTGCCCCCCGTAGATGACCCCATAGTACTCCTCTCCCCCTTCCCCATAGTACCCACCATAATGTGTCCCAGTTTAAAATGCTACTGTACAGAGCCCCCCATATAAAATACCCCTTCTTTGTGGCCTCAGTAGATGCCCCTATAGTGCCCACCAATAATGTGCCAGTAATAAGTGCCCCCAATAATGTGCCAGTAATAAGTGCCCCCAATAAAGTGCCAGTAATAAGAGCCCCCATCACGTGCCAGTAATAAGAGCCCCCCATCACATGCCAGTAATAAGAGCCCCCATCACATGCCAGTAATAAGAGCCCCCCATCACATGCCAGTAATAAGAGCCCCCCATCACATGCCAGTAATAAGAGCCCCCCATCACGTGCCAGTAACAAGAGCCCCCCATCACGTACCAGTAACAAAAGCCCCCCCATCATGTGCCAGTAATAAGAGCCCCCATCATGTGCCAGTAACAAGAGCCCCCGATCATGTGCCAGTAGCAAGAGCCCCCCATCACGTGCCAGTAATAAGAGCCCCCCAATGTGCCAGTAATAAGAGCCCAGCCCCCCATCACGTGCCAGTAATAAGAGCCCCCCATATACTGCCATCTCCTCCTGTCTCCTGACTCCTTTTCAGGCAATGGTCAGTGCCATTTGTCACACAGTCACACACTGCACTGCCCACTGAAGGGTAAGTAAGGCATTTGATTTGAGATTGACCTTTTTGAATAATTAATTATAAAAATTTTGACACACATATAGTACTCATCACTTACTTACTAATACTGCCGGACCGGTACTACTGACTGACTGTCACTGACTGTCTACTCACAGTCTCAACTGACTCTCTCAAGTAACTTCAACTGAATGTCACGGCGGGCGTGCACTCAGGCTCTAGGCGAGAGACAGGGGAAGGGTCACCTCCTAACTTATCCCTGACCTCTCTCCCTGCACTGCTCAGCCCACATGCATACCTTTGTGGTAGGTATGAAGTGTCCCCGTGCCTGGACTGAAACACCCTAAATTCCCTGAGATGGTGAAGAGGGGAAATAGGAGCAGCCTGCTCGCACAGAACCTGGATGGGGAAGATGACACCAAACAATCAAACAAGAAACCACACTTATCTCTCTGCGCTGGAACAGACAACCTTCCTTTCCAGCTTCCAAGACCAAAGTGAATAATATAATCCGCTCAGAGCACTGGGGTGGAGTGCTATTTAAACTCATAACCCCACCCAGTGCACCTGATGGGAGGCGGATCCAGCACGGCTCCAAAACAAAACACTAAACTCATGCTGCTATTCTGGCCGACCTCCGCACACCGTCAGGGCGGGGCATGACACTGACTCACGAGTCACTACAACTCATCTATCATCTAGTATAGACTGGCTGCCGTTGCCGTGTAGCAGGCACATGACGTAGGTAGGTTACTCTTACACAGCCGCAGCCGCTCCCGGACAGAGTCAGACCTGCTAGTACTACTGAAATGAATGGGTAAGAGTGAGTCCGAGTCAGTCGTGAGTAATTAGTACAGACAGACTCCCATGACAGTACAGTGAAGTAGAGACCCGGCACGGCCGGCGGGGGAAATTGTCGGGGGGGGGGGGGGGGGGGGGGGGGGGGGGGCAATTGCCCCATTGCCCTTCCCCTGGATCTGCCAATGGTTCATTCACGGCAAAAGGGGGTTCATGTCACCCAGCAATTGAACAGAGGATTTTGAGAGATTTAGGCCCCTGTCACCCAGGCACAGCAGGGGTTCATTCACGGCAAAAGGGGGTTCATGTCACCCAGCAATACAACAGAGGATTTTGAGAGATTTAGGCCCCTGTCACCCAGGCACAGCAGGGGTTCATGCACGGCAAAAGGGGGTTCGTGTCACCCATCAATAGAACAGAGGATTTTGAGAGATTTAGGCCCCTGTCACCCAAGCACAGCAGGGGTTCATTCACGGCAAAAGGGGGTTCATGTCACCCAACAATACAACAGAGGATTTTGAGAGATTTAGGCCCCTGTCACCCAGGCACAGCAGGGGTTCATTCACGGCAAAAGGGGGTTCATGTCACCCAGCAATACAACAGAGGATTTTGAGAGATTTAGGCCCCTGTCACCCAGGCACAGCAGGGGTTCATGCACGGCAAAAGGGGGTTCGTGTCACCCATCAATAGAACAGAGGATTTTGAGAGATTTAGGCCCCTGTCACCCAAGCACAGCAGGGGTTCATTCACGGCAAAAGGGGGTTCATGTCACCCAACAATACAACAGAGGATTTTGAGAGATTTAGGCCCCTGTCACCCAGGCACAGCAGGGGTTCATTCACGGCAAAAGGGGGTTCATGTCACCCAGCAATACAACAGAGGATTTTGAGAGATTTAGGCCCCTGTCACCCAGGCACAGCAGGGGTTCATTCACGGCAAAAGGGGGTTCATGTCACCCAGCAATACAACAGAGGTTTTTGAGAGATTTAGGCCCCTGTCACCCAGGCACAGCAGGGGTTCATGCACGGCAAAAGGGGGTTTGTGTCACCCATCAATAGAACAGAGGATTTTGAGAGATTTAGGCCCCTGTCACCCAAGCACAGCAGGGGTTCATTCACGGCAAAAGGGGGTTCATGTCACCCAACAATACAACAGAGGATTTTGAGAGATTTAGGCCCCTGTCACCCAGGCACAGCAGGGGTTCATTCATGGCAAAAGGGGGTTCATGTCACCCAGCAATACAACAGAGGATTTTGAGAGATTTTGGCATCTGTCACCCAGGCACAGCAGGGGTTCATTCACGGCAAAAGGGGGTTCATGTCACCCAGCAATAGAACAGAGGATTTTGAGAGATTTAGGCCCCTGTCACCCAGGCACAACAGGGGTTTGTATACGCCAAAAATGGTAAAATGTCACCCGACAATTGAAAATAAGAATTTTTTCATTTTAGGGCACTAAAATTGGCACTTTTTTGAATGAAAATGGCTCTAAAATAGTCCTTGAAAAGGCTAGAGGGATGTAAAAGGCAGTAAAATGTGCTTAAGTGCATGGCAACTGCTCTGCAAACAAATGTGGATAGGGAAATAACTTAAAATGAAATAAAATAACTAAAAATTACAAATTATTAACCTGCAACTCAGAGAAGGAGGTGGATATGGAGTCGGAGGTTGAGAAGGCGGTGAATGTGGTGTTGAAGGTGGAGGCAGCAATGGAGGAGGAGGAGGTAGCCAACAATGTTTTTTTTTTTGTTTTTTTTATTGGGGTAGGTAGCCCCCAAAATATTGGGACAAATAAAATAAAAGAAAACAAAGAATCATTGCACTTGACTTGAGTACAAGAATGTATGTTTCATGGTGGTATAAATGTCTATTCTGCACAAGGTACAGACAAGTGTTGCGGGATCCAAGCCTGGTTCATTTTAATGAACGTGAGCTTGTCCACGTTGGCTGTGGATAGGCGGCTGCGTCTGTCTGTAATGACGCCTCCTGCCATGCTAAATACACGTTCAGAGAGTACACTGGCTGCAGGGCAGGCCAGCACCTCCAAGGCATACAGGGCAAGCTCTGACCATGTGGACAATTTGGAGACCCAGAAGTTGAATGGGGCAGAACCATCAGTCAGTACGTGTAGGCGTGTGCACAGGTACTGTTCCACCATGTTGTTCAAATGCTGCCTCCTGCTAACACGCTCCATATCAGCAGTTCTGAGGTGCTGGCGCTGACACAGCTGCATTGGCGACCTCTTCCTCCTCCCCTGACTTTGCCTTGTGCTTCCACTTGTCCCCCGGCGTCCGTCGGGAATGCTCTCAGGAGCGCGTCTACCAGCGCGCGCCTGTAGTCGCGCATCTTCCGATCACGCTCCAGTGAGGGAATTAAGGACGGCACATCGTCTTTGTAACGGGGATCCAGCAGGGTGGCTACCCAGTAGTCAGCACACGTTAAAATGTAGGCAACTCTGCAGTCGTTGCGCAGGCACTGCAGCATGTAGTTGCTTATGTGTGCCAGGCTGCCCAGAGGTAAGGACAAGATGTCCTCTGTGGGAAGTGTATCGTCTGCGTCCTCCGTATCCCCCCAGCCACGCACCAGTGATGGCCCGAGCTGCGTTGGATACCACCCCGCTGTAAACATGCTTCATCCCCATCCTCCTCCTCCTCCTCATCCTCCTCGTCCTCGTCCTCGTCCTCCAGTAGTGGGCCCTTGCTGGCCAAATTTGTACCTGGCCTCTGCTGTTGCAAAAATCCTCTTTCTGAGCCACTTCTAAAAGACTGGCCTGAAAGTGTTAGAGATGACCCCTCTTCCTCCTCCTCGTCCTGGGCCACATCATCTTCCATCAACGCCCTAAGTGTTTTCTCAAGGAGACATAGAAGTGGTATTGTAACGCTGATAACGGCGTCATCGCCACTGGCCATGTTGGTGGAGTACTCGAAACAGCGCAACAGGGCACACAGGTCTCGCATGGAGGCCCAGTCGTTGCTGGTGAAGTGGTGCTGTTCCACAGTGCGACTCACCCGTGCGTGCTGCAGCTGAAACTCCACTATGGCCTGCTGCTATTCGCACAGTCTCTCCAGCATGTACAAGGTGGAGTTCCACCTGGTGGGCACGTCGCATATGAGGCGGTGAGCGGGAAGGCCGAAGTTACGCTGTAGAGCAGACAGCCGAGCAGCGGCAGGATGAGAACGCCGGAAGCACGCACAGACGGCCCGCACTTTACGAAGCAGCTCTGACATGTCGGGGTAGTTCAGAACGGCCTGCTGACGTTTACCCCTGGTTGTGCTGAAGTTGGTGGTGAAGGTCTGTCGCTGACCGGATGAGGATGTGGTAGAAGAGGAGGAAGAAGCCGAGTAAGAGAGGAGGCAACAGGAGGCAAAGAATGATGCCCTGTGATCCTTTGCGGCGGAAGGACGTGCGCCAAACTGCTCTCCGTCTGGCACCCAGCCGCCACTACATTTACCCAGTGTGCAGTTAGGGAGATATAGCGTCCCTGGCCGTGCTTACTGGTCCACGTATCTGTGGTTAGGTGGACCTTGCCACAGATGGTGTTGCGCAGTGCACACTTGATTTTATCCGATACTTGGTTGTGCAGGGAGGGCACGGCTCTCCTGGAGAAGTAGTGGTGGCTGGGAACAATGTACTGTGGGACAGCAAGCGACATGAGCTGTTTGAAGCTGTCCGTCTCCACCAGCCTGAATGACAGCATTTCAAAGGCCAGTAGTTTAGAAATGCTGGCATTCAGGGCCAGGGATCGAGGGTGGCTAGGTGGGAATTTACGCTTTCTCTCAAAGGTTTGTGAGATGGAGAGCTGAACGCTTCCGTGTGACATAGTGGAGATGCTTGGTGACGGAGGTGATGTTGTTGGTGGCACATCCTCTGTTTGCTGGGCGGCAGGTGCCAACGTTCCTCCAGAGGCGGAGGAAGAGGCGGAGGCAGCAGCAGAAGAGGGAGCAGGAGGGGCCCTTTCTTGGATTTGAAGGTGCTTACTCCACTGCAGCCCGTGTCTCGCATGTAGATGCCTGGTCATGCAGGTTGTGCTAAGGTTCAGAACGTTAATGCCTCGCTTCAGGCTCTGATGGCACAGCGTTCAAACCACTCGGGTCTTGTCGTCAGCACATTGTGTGAAGAAGTGCCATGCCAGGGAACTCCTTGAAGCTGCCTTTGGTGTGCTCGGTCCCTGGTGACGGTGGCCAGTAGCAGGCGAACTGTTTGGGCGACGGCAGCTCTTATTTTGCACCCTGCTCCCGCTTTTGCTACGCTGTTGGCTCTGTCTCACCACTGCCTCTTCCTCCGAACTCTGAAAGTCAGTGGCACGACCTTCATTCCATGTGGGGTCTAGGACCTCATCGTCCCCTGCATCCTCTTCCACCCAGTCTTCCTCCCTGACCTCCTTTCCGGTCTGCACACTGCAGAAAGACACAGCAGTTGGCACCTGTGTTTTGTCATCATCAGAGACGTGCTGAGGTGGTATTCCCATGTCCTCACCAGGAAACATAAGTGGTTGTGCGTCAGTGCATTCTATGTCTCCACCCCTGTGGAAGGGCTAGGTGGATGCCCTTGGGAAACCCTGCCAGCAGAGTCTTCAAACAGCATAAGAGACTGCTGCATGACTTGAGGCTCAGACAGGTTCCCCGATATGCACGGGGGTGATGTGACAGGCTGATGGTCATGGGTTTCAGGCACCACCTGTGCGCTTTCTGCAGAAGACTGGGTGGGAGATAATGTGAACGTGCTGGATCCACTGTCGGCCACCCAATTGACTAGCGCTTGTACTTGCTCAGGCCTTACCATCCTTAGAACGGCATTAGGCCCGATCAAATATCGCTGTAGATTCTGGCGGCTACTGGGACCTGAGGTAGTAGGTTCAGTAAAACGTGTAGCTGTGGCAGAACGGCCACGTCCTCTCCCTGCACCAGAGACTCCTCCAACACCACCACCACGACCAGGTCCCTTATTAGTTGTTTGCCTCATAGTTAGCGTTCACAAAGCAAAGTAAAAAGTGGTTAAGTATGTTAAAAATAATTAACCGCCAATATAAACCGTGATGTAGGGTATTGCACTCTATTTTTTTTTTTTTAACTCTATATGACAGCGGCATTTTTGTGACCTAAATGTGACAGTCACCTATGCAAGTGTAATCTCAGATGTGCAGTATATCAGAGGGATTTTTCACCACAGTATCCTAAAAGCCTTATTTGTGGCCTAAATGTGACAGTCACCTATCGACGTGTAATCACAGATATGCACTATATCAGAGGGTTTTTTCACCACAGTATCATATAAGCCTTATTTGTGGCATAAATGTGACAGTCACTTATGCACGTCTAATCCCAGATGTGCAGTATATTAGAGGGTTTTTTCACCCTAACCAAAAAGCTGTATTTCTGTCCTAAATTGAGTCATTATGCTTTTTTAATCCCAGATTTGCATTATATTAGAGTTTGTTTTTTTACCATAACCAAAAAGCTGTATTTCTGTCCTAAATGTGACAGTCACTTATGCATGTGCAATCCCAGATGTGCAGTATATCAGAGGCGTTTTTCACCCCAGTATGCCAAAGCCGTATTTATGGTCTAAATGTGACAGTCACTTATGCACGTGTAATCCCAGATGTGCAGTATATTAGAGGGTTTTTCCCCCTTACCAAAAAGCTGTATTTCTGTCCTAAATGTGACAGTCACTTATGCATGTGTAATCCCAGATGTGCAGTATATGAGAGGCTTTTTTCACCCCAGTAAGCCAAAGCCGTATTTATGACCTAAATGTGACAGTCACTTATGCACGTGTAATCCCAGATGTGCAATATATTAGAGGCTTTTTTCACCCCAGTAACCAAAAAGCCGTATTTCTGTCCTAAATGTGACAGTCACTTATGCTTGTCTAATCCCAGATGTGCAGTATATTAGAGGGTTTTTTCACCCTAACTAAAAAGCAAAAAGCTGTATTTCTGTCCTAAATGTGACAGTCACTTATGCACGTGTAATCCCAGATGTGCAGTATATGAGAGGCTTTTTTCACCACAGTATGCCAAAGCCGTATTTATGGCCTAAATGTGACAGTCACTTATGCACGTGTAATCCCAGATGTGCAATATATTAGAGGCTTTTTTCACCCCAGTAACCAAAAAGCTGTATTTCTATCCTAAATGTGACAGTCACTTATGCACGTGTAATCCCAGATGTGCAGTATATTAGAGACTTTTTTCACCCTAACCAAAAAGCTGTATTTCTGTCCTAAATGTGACAGTCACTTATGCACGTGTAATCCCAGATGTGCAGTATGTTAGAGGTTTTTTTTTCACCCTAACCAAAAAGCTGTATTTCTGTCCTAAATGTGACAGTCACTTATGCTTGTCTAATCCCAGATGTGCAGTATATTAGAGGGTTTTTTCACCCTAACCAAAAAGCTGTATTTCTGTCCTAAATGTGACAGTCACTTATGCTTGTCTATTCCCAGATGTGCAGTATATCAGAGGCTTTTTTCACCCCAGTATGCCAAAGCTGTATTTCTGGACTTGCAGAATTTTATATTACTGCTTATATAAATATAAATGAAGCTCACTACTCCAGCCTAGTTTGTTTTCCCTCTGGATTCAAAAATGCTTTGTTGCTCTTACTGCTGACTTTTCATAGTCTCCTTATTAGAGAGCCACACCCTAATTACTCACCTGTAAAACCACTTGAGAAGGGAAAAAAAAACACCTTCACTTTCTTTTTTTTTTCTTCTCCCCCTTATCATAGCACAATGAAGCTTTCAGAGCTGCAAGACCCAGCGTACAATACAGTCAATTACAGCCACTCATCAATGTCCACAAATATTTTTGCTCTCAGATACTCCCTTACTTAATCTTAAGTCTCACACTTGCACAACCACACACTTAATCAACCACGCGTCGCGGTCAATCTCGCGTTATATATCTGCTTATATACAGTTGCAAGAAAAAGTATGTGAACCCTTTGGAATGATATGGATTTCTGCACAAACTGGTCATAAAATGTGATCTGATCTTCATCTAAGTCACAACAATAGACAATCACAGTCTGCTTAAACTAATAACACACAAATAATTAAATGTTACCATGTTTTTATTGAACACACCATGTAAACATTCACAGTATAGGTGGAAAAAGTATATGAACCCCAAGACTAATGACATCTCCAAGAGCTAATTGGAGTGAGGTGTCAGCCAACTGGAGTCCAATCAATAAGATGAGATTGGAGGTGTTGGTTACAGCTGCCCTGCCCTATAAAAAACACACACCAGTTCTGGGTTTGCTTTTCACAAGAAGCATTGCCTAATGTGAATGATACCTCTCACAAAAGAGCTTTCAGAAGACCTACAATTAAGAATTGTTGACTTGCATAAAGCTGGAAAGGGTTATAAAAGTATCTCCAAAAGCCTTGCTGTTCATCAGTCCACGGTAAGACAAATTGTCTATAAATGGAGAAAGTTCAGCATTCCCACTATCTAGGAGTGGCCGTCCTGTAAAGATAAATGCAAGAGCACAGCGCAGACTGCTTATTGAGGTGAAGAAGAATTCTAGAGTGTCAGCTAAAGACTTACAAAAGTTCTGGCATATGCTCACATCCCTGTTAGCGAATCTACGATACGTAAAACACTAAACAAAAATGGATTTCATGGGAGGATACCACAGAGGAAGCCACTGCTGTCCAAAACAAAAAATGCTGTACGTTTACAGTTTGCACAAGAGCACCTGGATATTCCACAGCAGTACTGGCAAAATATTCTGTGGACAGATGAAACCAAAGTTGAGTTGTTTGGAAGAAACACACAACACTATGTGTGGAGAAAAAGAGGCACAGCACACCAACATCAAAACCTCATCCCAACTGTGAAGTATGGTGGTGGGGGCATCATGGTTTGGGGCTGCTTTGCTGCGTCAGGGCCTGGATGGATTGCTATCATAAAAGGAAAAATGAATTCCCAAGTTTATCAATACATTTTGCAGGAGAACTTAAGGCCATCTGTCCACCAGCTGAAACTCAACAGAATATGGGTGTTGCAACAGGACAACGACCCAAACCCGAAGTAAATCAGCAACAGAATGGCTTAAACAGAAGAAGATACGACCTCTGGAGTGGCCCAGTCAGAGTCCTGACCTCAACCAGATTGAGATGCTGTGGCATGACCTCAAGAAAGCGATTCACATTAGACATCCAAAGAATATTGCTGAACTGAAACAGTTCTGTAAAGAGGAATGGTCAAGAATTACTCCTGACCGTTGTGCACGTCTGATCTACAACTGCAACGTTTGGTTGAAGTTATTGCTGCCAAAGGAGGTTCAACCAGTTATTAAATCCAAGAGTTCACATACTTTTTCCACCTGCACTGTGAATGTTTACATGGTGTGTTCAATAAAAACATGGTAACATTTAATTCTTTGTGAGTTATTAGTTTAAGCAGACTGTGATTGTCTATTGTTGTGACTTAGATGAAGATCAAATCACATTTTATGACAAATTTGTGCAGAAATCCATATCATTCCAAAGGGTTCACATACTTTTTCTTGCAACTGTAAATATAAATGAAGCTTACTACACCAGCCTGGTTTGTTTTCCCTCTGGATGTGCTGCTCTCACTGCTGACTTTTCATGGTCTCCTAATTAGACAGCCACACCCTAATCATTCACCTATGCAACCCATGGAGAAGTTAAAAAAAAAAAAACACCTTCCCTTTCTTTTCTTTTTTTCTTCTCCCCCTTATCATAGCACAATGAAGCTTGCAGAGCAGCAAGTCCCAGTGTACAATACAGTCAAATACAGCCACTCATCAATGTCCACAAATAATTTAGCTCTCAGATACTCCCTCACTTAATCTTAAGTCACACACTTCCACAACCACACACCTAATCAACCACGCGTTGCGGTCAAACACGCGCTTTATATATGCTTATATAAATATAAATGAAGCTCACTACACCAGCCTGGTTTGTTCTCCCTCTGGATTCAAAAAGGCTATGCTGCTCTCACTGCTGACTTTTTATAGTCTCCTAATTAGACAGCCACACAATAATTACTTACCTATGCAACCCCTGGATAAGGGGGGAAAAACAAAAAAATACCTTACCTTTCTTTTGTTTCTTCTTCTCCTCCTTACCATAGCACAATGAAGCTTGCAGAGCAGCAAGTCCCAGTGTGCAATACAGTCAATTACAGCCACTCATCAATGTCCACAAATATTTTAGCTTTCAGATAGTCCCTCACTTAATCTTAAGTCACACACTTACACAACCACACACTTAATCAACCACGTGTCGCGGTCAAACTCTCGTTATATATCTGCTTATATAAATATAAATGAAGCTCACTACACCCGCCTGGTTTATTTTCCCTCTGGATTCAAAAAGGCTGTGCTGCTCTCACTGCTGACTTTTTATAGTCTCCTAATTAGACAGCCACACCCTAATTACTCACCTGTGCAACCCCTGGAGACGGGGAAAAAACACCTTCCCTTCTTTTCTTTTTTTCTTCTCCCCTTATTATAGCACAATGAAGCTTGTAGAGCTGCAAATCCCAGTGTACAATACAGTCAATTACAAGCCCCTCATCAATGTCCACACATTTTTTAGCTCTTAGATACTCCCTCACTTAATCTTAAGTCACACACTTACATAACCACACACTTAATCAACCACGCATCGAGGTCAATCTCGCGTTATATATCTGCTTATATAAATATAAATGAAGCTCGCTACACCAGCCTGGTTTGTTTTCCCTCTGGATTCAAAAAGGCTGTGCTGCTCTCACTGCTGACTTTTTATAGTCTCCTAATTAGACAACCTCACTCTAATTACTCACATGTGCAACCCCCTGGAGAACGAAAAACAAAACAAAAACACCTTCCCTTTCTTTTTTTTCTTCTTCTCCTCTTATCATAGCACAATGAAGCTTGCAGAGCAGCAAGTCCCAGTGTACAATACAGTCAAATACAGCCACTCATCAATGTCCACAAATAATTTAGCTCTCAGATATTACCTCTCTTAATCTTGTCACACACTTACACAACCACACACTTAATCAACCACGCGTGGCAGTCAAACTCGTGTTATATATCTGCTTATATAAATATAAATGAAGATCACTAGACCAGCCTGGTTTGTTTTCCCTCTGGATTCAAAAAGGCTGTGCTGCTCTCACTGCTGACTTTTTATTGTCTCCTAATTAGATAGCCACACCCTAATTACTCACCTATGCAACCCCTGGAGAAAAAAAAAACAACACCTTCCCCTTCTTTTTATTTTCTTCTCCCCCTTATCATAGCACAATGAAACTTTCAGTGCAGCAAGTCCCAGTGTACAATACAGTCAATTACAGCCACTCATCAATGTCCACAAATAATTTAGCTCTCAGATACTCCCTCACTTAATCTTAAGTCACACACAACCACACACTTAATCAACCACGCGTAGCGGTCAAACTCGCGTTATATATCTGCTTATATAAATATAAATGAAGCTCACTACACCAGCCTGGTTTGTTTTCCCTCTGGATTCAAAAAGGCTGTGCTTCTCTCACTGGTGACTTTTCATAGTCTCCTAATTAGACAGCCACACCCTAATTACTCACCTCTGCAACCCGAGAAGAAAAAAAAAAAAGAAAAAAAACACCTTCCCATTTTTTTTTCTCCCCCAAATCATAGCACAATGAAGCTTTCAGAGCAGCAATTCCCAGTGTACAATACAGTCAATTACAGCCACTCATCAATGTCCACAAAAAATTTAGCTCTCAGATACTCCCTCACTTAATCTTAAGTCACACACTTACACAACCACACACTTAATCAACCACGCGTCGCGGTCAAACAAGCGCTATATATATCTGCTTATATAAATATAAATGAAGCTCACTACACCAGCCTGGTTTGCTTTCCCTCTAGATTCAAAAAGGCTGGGAGGGAGCATGGGAGTGTCTGACGAAAGACGCTAGGCTCCGCCCCCCTCCCTTGCCGCTTGCTGGCTACACGTCCCATCCGCCTGCTTCTGCACAAGGTGATTGCCGGGGGACGCCGATGGAGTCTTAGACGTCGCCTGGCTGGTCCGGTCTCTCTATCTGCGCAGTGGATGTTCCCTGCCAACTTTGGTCCGCTTCTATGCTGCCGTGTCGGTGGGCTGTGGAGATGTTGACACTACGGCACTAACTTCTCCTGGTTCGATGGGTCCCAGGGATCTGCTGCAGATACGCTGCATGTCGATGATGTGGTCGTGCCTGGGGTGTTGAGTCGTTTGTTTGGAGGATCAGAGGAGACTGTTTGCCCTCACCCCCCTCTCTGGATGGTTTTTGGAGGGCCTGGACGGTTTAGCTGTATTATCAATGCCTTTGAGGGGTGCTGCTGGAGATGAGCGGCCCCCTATTGTGGAGTATATTACTCTGAAGACCGGTTGGATGCCCCCTGTTCTATAACATCCACAGATATTGATAAAGGGGGTAACAAAAGAAGAAGTGGAGGAGATGTGAGGAAGAGGGAGGAAAGGAGAGGAAAGAGGGTGGAAGAATAAGAGGAGAGGAAAGAAGAAAAAAAGGAGAAAAAGAGAGGGCTGGAAGCCGGAGTGTGGAGAGTTAAATTTGGAGGGTGTTATTCAAAATCTATTAAGCACGCCTAGGTGGGGATTGAGCGTCTTGTTGAGCTTCTTTTTGTGGGAGGAAGAAAGTAACAAGTTAATAAGAGGAGAGGAAAGAAGAAAAAAAGGAGAAAAAGAGAGGGCTGGAAGCCGGAGTGTGGAGAGTTAAATTTGGAGGGTGTTATTCAAAATCTATTAAGCACGCCTAGGTGGGGATTGAGCGTCTTGTTGAGCTTCTTTTTGTGGGAGGAAGAAAGTAACAAGTTAATAAGAGGGTAAGAAAGAAGGAAAAAAAAAGGGGGAGAGAAGATAACTAGATGGTCGTGGACTACAGAGTATAGCGATCGTGTATCTATAATCATACCTCTATTGTTATTTGGATCTTGACCTTTGAATCTAACCCTCTGAAGAAAAAAAAACTTCTATACTACTATTTACAAGACTAACCCTTTATAACACCCCCAAACTCATCCGGACTAACTAGGCATTAACTCGCTCGGAAGTAAAATTAACCCTCTCACTAAAGTTACAAGGCTGGTATACGGTCTGTTGCAGTTGCTACCTTATCTTCCCTCCCCACCTTGACTAAAACGGGGTCGGACTGGTGGACATTGCTGCTTGGGAATCAGTGTATACAACATCTCTGGACACTATGATAATGTTCATATTTTGATTGCTGGACTTTTTTCCATTTTTTTCCTCCCCTTTTCCCTTCTAGTATTAATACCCTTCCCTTCAAATAATCTACTTTCTCCCAGCTGTAGTATACGGGTGTGTTGAATTGGATGGCTGGTTATAGTAGGTTGTTGTATGTTATAGATCTACAGTCAGGTCCATAAATACAATTCTAACATTTTTGGCTGTATACACCACCACAATGGATTTGAAATGAAACAAACAAGATGTGCTTTAACTGCAGACTGTCAGCTTTAATTTGAGGGCATTTACAACCAAATCAGGTGAACGGTGTAGGAATTACAGAAGTTTGCATATGTGCCTCCCACTTGTTAAGGGGCCAAAAGTAATGGGACAATTGGCTTCTCAGCTGTTCCATGGCCAGGTGTGTGTTATTCCCTCATTATCCCAAATACAATGAGCAGATAAAAGGTGCAGAGTTCATTTCAAGTGTGCTATTTGCATTTGGAATCTGTTCCTGTCAACTCTCAAGATGAGATCCAAAGAGCTGTCACTATCAGTGAAGCAAGCCATCATTAGGCTGAAAAAAACAAAACAAACCCATCAGAGTGATAGCAAAAACATTAGGCGTGGCCAAAACAACTGTTTGGAACATTCTTAAAATGAAGGAACACACTGGTGAGCTCAGCAACACCAAAAGACCCGGAAGACCACAGAAAACAACTGTGGTGGATGACCAAAGAATTATTTTCCTTGTGAAGAAAACACCCTTTTACAACAGTTGGCCAGATCAAGAACACTCTCCAGGAGGTAGGTGTATGTGTGTCAAAGTCAACAATCAAGAGAAGACTTAACCAGAGTGAATGCAGAGGGTTCACCACAAGATGTAAACCATTGGTGAGCCTCAAAAACAGGAAGGCCAAATTAGAGTTTGCCAAACGACATCTAAAAAAGCTTTCACAGTTCTGGAACAACATCCAATCTACAGATGAGACCAAGATCAACTTGTACCAAAGTGATGGGAAGAGAAAAGTATGGAGAAGGAAAGGAACTGCTCATGATCCTAAGCATACCACCTCATCAGTGAAGCATGGTGGTGGTAGTATCATGGCGTGGGCATGTATGGCTGCCAATGGAACTGGTTCTCTTGTATTTATTGATGATGTGACTGCTGACAAAAGCAGCAGGATGAATTCTGAAGTGTTTTGGGCAATATTATCTGCTCATATTCAGCCAAATGCTTCAGAACTCATTGGACGGCGCTTCACAGTGCAGACGGACGATAACCCAAAGCATACTGCAAAAGCAACCAAAGAGTTTTTTAAGGGAAAGAAGTGGAATGTTATGCAATGGCCAATTCAATCACCTGACCTGAATCCGATTGAGCATGCATTTCACTTGCTGAAGACAAAACTGAAGGGAAAATGCCCCAAGAACATACAGGAACTGAAGACAGTTGCAGTAGAGGCCTGGCAGAGCATCACCAGGGATGAAACCCAGCGTCTGGTGATGTCTATGCGTTCCAGACTTCAGGCTGTAATTGACTGCAAAGGATTTGCAACCAAGTATTAAAAAGTGGAAGTTTTAATTTATGATTATTATTCTGTCCCATTACTTTTGGCCCCTTAACAAGTGGGAGGCACATATGCAAACTGTTGTAATTCCTACACCGTTTACCTGATTTGGATGTAAATACCTTCAAATTAAAGATGACAGTCTGCAGTTAAAGCACGTATTGTTTGTTTAATTTCAAATCCATTGTGGTGGTGTATAGAGCCAAAAATGTTAGAATTGTGTTGATGTCCAAATATATATGGACCTGACTGTAACTCCACACCTGTATTTATGAGGGAACGGTCGGGAAGGGTTGTGACTGTGCTCGGTTAAGGAAGAGGAGGATAGGAGGGAGGGGGAGAGGAAGGATAAGGAAAAAAGGTAGTGGAGGAGGTAGTGAGGAAGAGGGAAGGGGAGGAAGGAGTACTGGAAAGGGAAAGAAAGAGATAACAGTAAGATAAAAAAATGCCCCCTAAGAAAAAGGAGGAACAACGCGGCCCTACTGGCGGTAGTGGTAGGAGGTCAGTGACAGGACTAGAGACTGGGCCGAAACAACAGGGCTTAAATACATTTCTGGTTCCAAACTCCCCAGGTTCTAGCCCCCTACAGAAAGAAAAAAAGATAGAAGTAAAGTCCCATGTTCTGACCCAGCAGAATGGATCCTCGGGCGGAGTAGGTGAGCAGGGATCCACTGTACTATTTACAGAGATAGATGCAAAAATGATGAAGGACATATTTTGCACTGTCTCTAGGATGGAGAATGTAATGGGGAATATAGTGACACAGATCAGGGCAGTGCAAACCGATGTCAGTGTAATACGGGATGAGATGGAGAAAATAAGGCAGCGAGTGTACAAGATGGAAAAAAGGATTCCTGCTCTGGAGCTTTCTGTTCAGAACTTAGAGAAGCAGGTTGTATTTTTATAACAGATGAATAGCAAGATGGAACAAAAAGTTCAAGAAGATAGAGCGAGAAGAATGAATATAAGATGTGTAGGGATCCCAGAACGCGCAGAAGGGGATAGTTGTACCGAATTTATGGAGAGATGGATAAAGGAGAATTGTAGAGAGGGTACCCTTTCCCCTCTGTTCGCTATCGAGAGAGCACATAGGGTCCCCACAAAAAAAGGGCTACCAGGGGGATATCCCAGACACATGTTGTTTAAATGCTTACTTTCTAAGGACCGTGACACAATATTGTCTGACGCTCGAACTTCCGAAAAATATCAGATACATTGCGAAAAGATAAGACTCTTCCCAGATTACTCAGCTGATACTAATGCACGTAGAAAAGAGTTTATAAGTGTTAAAAAGAGATTAAGAGTGGCGGGCTTGAAGTATAGTTTACTTTTTCCGGCAAAATTAAGGGTGGAACATAAAGGAAGGGTTGAATTCTTTCAGACGCAATTGGAGGTCAGCGAATGGGCGGATGGGTTGGGTCTTTGAGGGCGAGGTGTGAGGGGGGGGGATAAGGAGCAATATGCAAAGTAATGGAGTCGCCCCGACTGCTGCCAAGCAGAGAGGGGGGCTATTCAGGGGAGGGGGAAATTTGGAGAAGAGAGAGAGAGAGGGGACGGGATTTATTTATCTTATTTATTTATTTATTTATTTATTTTCCTTCCCTCTCTGCTAGATGGTTAGGATTCTTTCATTGAACGTGAGAGGTTTAAGAGAGAGAGTAAAAAGATATGCTATCCTTGAGTGGATGAAGAGGTTTTTGCCAGCCATCGTTTGCCTCCAAGAGACACACCTAGATAAAGAATCTTTAAGGTGGTTAGAGAAGATATGGATAGTGGAAGGGTACCATTCGGTGTACACTACTTATTCAAGAGGGGTCTCAATTCTGATACCTGATAAGATCAAATTCGAGTGTGTTGCATATGAGGTTGACGACTGTGGTAGGTACCTCTTTCTGCAATGTAATATAGAAGAGGTTAAAATAGTAATTGCAAATATATATATTCCACCACCATATAAGCTGGATGTTTTGTATGAATTACATAGATTTATGTTGAACAGACAAGAATGTATAATGATAGCGATAGGAGATTATAACGCTGTAATGGATCCACTCAAGGATAGAATGTCTAGCAGAGGGGGGAGAATACAAAATGTAGATTTGTTTAAACTGGCCTTGGAATTTAATTGGATAGACGTCTGGCGCTATCAGAATCCAGAAGAAACCATGTATTCTTGCTATTCTAAATCTCATCAAACTTGGTCAAGAATAGATATGGTCTTGGGAAACAAAAATCTAATGTTTTAAAACAGGATTAAGATAAAGTATTTACCCATGGCTTTATCTGATCATAGTGCAGTGTTAATGGAACTGGATTTGAATAGAAAGAACAATCTCACATTGTTCAAGTTTAACACTCATTGGTTATCATTGATTTCAGATAAAGAGAGTATAATGGAGGAACTAAATATTTTTTTCCAGCAGAACAATAATTCCGCTAACTGATTGATAGTCTGGGATTACGCTAAGGCATATTTGAGAGGCCTCTTGTTTAAAAAAGTGAACTACTGGAAAAAAAGCAATAAGGAAAGAGGTAATGCACTGGAAAAGAAATTAGAAGAAGTAAGAATAGCATGTATAATGAATCCCACTGAACACAATAGGAAGGAATGGGAGGAGGAACAGGAAAAGTTAAAAATACATCAGCTAGGGAAAAGTAGGAAAGAACTGTTCTTCCAAGGGTTTCGGTTAGCTTCAGAGGGAGAAAAAGTTGGTAAAATTTTGGCAAGTATTGTAAAAAATCAAAGAGGGAAATCTTGGATGGGGTAATTAGAGATAACAGGGATGAAATAATTAGTTCACCGGAAGGAGTTAAAAAAGTTTTTATGGATTATTTCCAGGAACTTTACAAATCTAGGGTACAATATTCAAAAACAGAGTTGGACTCATATTTAGACCAGATTGTCTGGAGAAAGATATCCCAGGCCCAAAATGAATACTTGGATAAAGAAATATCAACTTCAGAAATTAATGAGGTTCTGGGTAAGGTGAAAACACCAGGGTGGGACGACCTCCCCTTTGAAATATATAAGACCTTTGCCCAGGTGTTAACACCCGAATTAAAAACAATATTGGATGAGGCACAAAAAATAGGGGATTTACCAGACTCCATGAAAGAGGCAATTATTACATTAATTCCAAAAAAGGGCAAAGAACAATTAGATCCCGGGTCATATAGACCAATATCCTTGTTAAACACGGATGTTAAAATTCTGGTAAAAGTCCTGGCAGGGAGGCTCTCTAAGGTGTTTAAAGGTATAATCCATGAAGATCAGACTGGCTTTATACCCAGTAGAACTATATATTCAAATATAAGAAGGTTGTACCTTAATATGGAGGCTAATAGAACAGAAACTGGTGAGAAAGCTATACTCTCATTGGATGCTCAAAAGGCATTTAACTGTATCGAATTGGAGTATTTATGGGCAGTTTTAAAAAGGGTCGGTATAGGGGAGGGATTTATAAGACTACTTTCACACTAGCGTTCAGAGCGGATCCGTCTGATGTTTCATCAGACGGATCCGCTCCTATAATGCAGACGTTTGCATCCGTTCAGAACGGATCCGTCTGCATTATAACTTAGAAAAATTTCTAAGTGTGAAAGTAGCCTGAACGGATCCGTTCAGACTTTACATTGAATGTCAATGGGGAACGGATCCGCTTGAAGATTGAGCCATATGGTGTCATCTTCAAGCCAATCCGTCCCCATTGACTTCTATTATAAGTCTGGACGGATCCGCTCGCCTCCGCACGGCCAGGCGGACACCCGAACGCTGCAAGCAGCGTTCAGGTGTCCGCTCACTGAGCGGAGCGGAGGCTGAACGCTGGCAGACTGATGCATTCTCAGCGGATCCGCCTCCACTGAGAATGCATTAGGGCTGGACGGCTGCGTTCGGGGCCGCTTGTGAGCCCCTTCAAATGGAGCTCACGAGCGGACACCCGAACGCTAGTGTGAAAGTAGCCTAAGATGGATTCAGCTTATATATTCCAAGCCGAGGGCCAGGGTGATGGTGGATGGGAGCCTGTCCCTGCCCCTTGCCCTCTATGGGGGCACTAGGCAGGGATGTCCTCTCTCCCCATTTCTATTTTCTATAGCGATTGAGCCCCTTGCAAGTATAATAAGAAATGACAGGGAGTTTAAAGGTTTTCAATATGTGGAAGGTGATGAAAAACTATTAATGTATGCCGACGATATTTTACTATTTATGCACAATATTGGGGATCAGTTTAGTAGAGTAATAGATAAAATAGATAAGTTTGGTTTTTTATCAGGTTTAAATATTAATTGGGGGAAATCCCATATGCTTCTGCTGGGAGATGGGCAATCACAAAGGGACTCAAGGGTGCATGTGCTTAAGAAACACGAGAGTTTCAAATATTTAGGTATACAAATTTCCAGTAATATAGAAGATTATGAAAAATTAAACGTACTTCCCGTAATAAAAGAACTTAGAACTAAAATACATATTTGGAAAAGTTTACCACTCTCAATTCAAGGTCGGGTAAACTTAATAAAAATGATCTTTCTTCCAAAAATACTTTATGTTTTACAAAATGCCCCAATAAGACTGCCACAGAAGATCTTTAGATTATTGGATCGCCTACAGGGGACTTTATTTGGAAAGGTGCTATCCCTAGGATAAAAAAAAGAAGTGCTTTAGCTCCCAGTAAGAGAGGGTGGTTTGGGGGTTCCTAATTGGTTTTTATATAATTTAATAACACAGTATAGTCAGATAAAAGGTAGTTTGAACGGTTTAGTGGGAAGACAGGAATTAAATAAAATGGGTTGGAGAGGGGAAGGGAATCACCTAGAGGTATTGGAATCTGGTACACTAGGGAAAAATATTATAGGAAATAGAATATTGAATTCACTGGACTACATATGGGTGCAGATTAAAAAAATATTGGAGATTAAAGGTTTTTTGCAATATACACCTGTTTGGAAAAATTTTAATTTAAAGGAATTGCAAACGATTAGGAGTTATATTGACTGGGAAAAAAAGGGGATGAAATATCTAGGTCAACTATTTGAAGAAGATAAACTGAAGGACTTTAATACACTCGTTAGGGAAATTGGGATCCCCCAAAAGGATATTCATAAATATCTCCAGCTTAGGAATGCTGTGAGGACAGTAGTACACGTAGATAAATATAGAAAGGAACAATCAGATAGAATATATAAATTCACTAATGGAGGAGAAAAAAGAGGAATAACGGCAAAAAGATATGGGATATTGATGGAGGGAAAGAAAGAACGGATTACAATACTTGCTAGAAAAAAATGGGAAAAAGAACTTCAATTTTTCTTTACAGAATAGAAATGGAAAGATGCTCTTAGAAGTTATGCTAGGGTGTCGGATAGGGGTTCACATAAAATATCACAGTTTTTTATAGTACATAGATTACATCGATCTCCTATGATACTATGATACTAAAGAAAATGGGTGTGCCCAAAATGTAGGGGAGAGAATGCAGATCCTATACACTGTTTTTGGAGATGCCCCAGACTTTTTAGATATTGGAAAGAGATAGCAGAGATTGTACTAGTATTTTTGGATGTTCAGATTCTTGAAGATCCAGTAGTATGCATATTGGGAGCAAATGAACATCTGAAATTAAAGAAAGCAATATGATTGGTGCTGGGTAAAGTACTATTTCAAGCTAGACTCCTTATAGGAAGGAGGAAGATCTGCCTACAGTGGGACAGTGGTGAGAAGCAGTCGTTAACCTTATTAAAATTCAACGGGTGACTGAGAGCTATACTAAAAATTCATAATAAAATATATATATATATCGTGGCTCACCCGTATCTGTTAATATGGTTACGGTGCTCTGTTTTTTGGATGATTCACCTCTTCATCCGATATAGAAAAGTGTACTAAAAGTAAAATAAAAACAGGCACTCACCAGCTGGCAGGTCTATAAGTATCTTTATATACTGATAAAATATATATAAAATTATACATAAAATGTTCACATAAAATATAAAATGCACTGGGGACAATATATTGGTATATGCAGATCTACTCCAATATATTTTCTATAATAGCAGTCTGAATGGATATATTGCTTCTTTATCAATTCATAAGTTGGATGAATAACTGTGCAAATAAAACACTTGTGAGTCAAATCCCATAACCTGTGAATAAAAATCCAAAGAAATCCGGTGACGTAATTAAGATCCTATATAAAGGAAATAATAGGTATCCTGTAAAAATTATACTGTGTTGTGAAAAAATAAAAAATAAAAAATTATAATGTAGAGATCCTGTGTAAGAGTTCTGTGAAGAAAGTCTTATGAAGACTAGGTAGCAATTATTGAATAAGAGATATAACTGTTTCCATCCGATAAAGCTCTTTTTGTATCAATTCCTCTAGGCACACATGCAGTTAGGGTTAGGTAAAGTATGGTCGGGTTTTAGAACTGGGGCGTCCCCCTAGTTTTTCAAACCCTCTTACCTTGCCCTTAAGAGTGAGTGTCCTTTATGGGGGTGCCGCT
The DNA here is from genome assembly GCF_905171765.1 of Bufo bufo. Lineage (NCBI taxonomy): Eukaryota > Metazoa > Chordata > Amphibia > Anura > Bufonidae > Bufo > Bufo bufo. The sequence goes on along the minus strand of NC_053392.1, from coordinate 482,285,787 downwards.
CTGATAGTTGCCGGAGCCTTTGTATCTCCCGGATTAGTGCGAAATCCAATAATTCAAAATTGCCGCTCGCTGGTCTCTGCGTTCCACGTGGTTACTTCCTTGCGTGTCACCGACCAGGAAGCAATCTGCAGGATTCGCGTAATCACGCGATAGCTTGAGCCGGCTTTACTTTCAATGGAATATTTCCGAGCTGTATGAGAATCTTCCGATAACCAATACTAAGGTTAGAAGGTATATGTTCGGGTTCGGGTAGATAGTTGAATACTCGCAAGACCAGCTAGACGTGTTTCGAGGGTCCGCCCTCTTCCTCAGTAGCTATATCCTATATACTAAAAATTCAGTAGAAATGGATGAGATATGGAAAAAATGGCCATATTAGTTTTGGGATTTTTTTCTTTTTTTTCTTTTGTTTTGTCCAGTTCCTCTCTCTCTCTCTCTCTCCCTCTCTCTAAGGGGTGGTGGGTGGGTATACGGGTGATAATGAATAAGGATAATATTTATCAAAGTTGTAATATGGATTTTTGTATTGTGGTATTGAAGTGTTTTGTGTATACGCTTTCAAAAAGGAAATAAAATATATATATATAAAAAAAAGATTCAAAAAGGCTGCGCTGCTCTCACTGCTGACTTTTTATAGTCTCCTAATTAGACAGCCACATCCTAATTACTTACCTGTGCAACCACTGGAGAAGGAAAAAAAAAAACATCTTCCCTTTATTTTTATTTTCTTCTCCACCTTATCATAGCACAATGAAGCTTGCAGAGCTGCAAATCCCAGTGTACAATACAGTTAATTACAGCCACTCATCAATATCCACAAATAATTTAGCTCTCAGATACTACCTTTCTTAAACTTAAATCACACATTTACACAACACACACTTAATCAACCACGTGTCGCAGTCAAACTCGCCTTATATATCTGCTTATATAAATATAAATGTAGCTCACTACACCAGCCTGGTTTGTTTTCCCTCTGAAATCAAAAAGGCTGTGCTGCTCTCACTGCTGACTTTTTATAGTCTCCTAATTAGACAGACACACCCTAATTACTCACCGATGCAACCCCTGGAGAAAAAAAACAACAACTCCCCTTTCTTTTTTTTCTTCTTCTCTCATTATCATAACACAATGAAGCTTGCAGAGCAGCAAGTCCCAGTGTACAATACAGTCAAATCAGCCACTCATCAATGTCCACAAATACTTTAGCTCTCAGATACTACCTCTCTTAATCTTAAATCACACACTTACACAACCACACACTTAGTCAACCACGCATCGCGGTCAAACTCACGTTATATATCTGCTTATATAAATATAAATGAAGCTCACTACACCAGCCTGGTTTGCTTTCCCTCTGGATTCAAAAAGGCTGTGCTGCTCTCACTGCTGACTTTTTATAGTCTCCTAATTAGACAACCACACCCTAATTACTCACCTGTGCAACCCCTTGAGAAGGAAAAAAAAAACACCTTCCCTTTACTTTTTTTTCCCCCTCTTATCAAAGCACAATGAAGCTTTCAGAGCAGCAAGTCCCAGTGTACAATACAGTCAAATACAGCCACTCATCAATGTCCACAAATAATTTAGCTCTCAGATACTCCCTCACTTAATCTTTAGTCACACACTTGCACAACCACACACTTAATCAACCACGCATCGCGGTCACTCTCTCGCTATATATCTGCTTATATAAATATAAATGAAGCTCACTACCCCAGCCTGGTTTGTTTTCCCTCTGGATTCAAAAAGGCTGTGCTGCTCTCACTGCTGAATTTTTATAGTATCCTAATTAGACAGCCACACCCTAATTACTTACCTATGCAACCCCTGTAGACGGGGAAAAAATATGATATTCCAGAATCAGTTACTATTAGACTGACTTACCCCATATTTAATAAGATTCAGCCCTTAGCATCCAGTCTGCATAAAAATGTAATTTCACTATTCAGTTAAGATGGCCGCCACTGCCCTCACCCTGAGGCTAATCCCGCCTGCCCTCACTAGCCAGTAACAATAGCCCCCCAAAAGTGTCAGTAACCAGAGCCCTCCCCCCTAAAGGGTTAATCTCCTGCAGCACAGAGGGGTCCTCTTACCACATGTTGCTTTCATTTATACACTGAGCAGACGGCAGATCTTCCTTCCCTGCTCTGCGCTGATTCGGCTCTGCGCTGATTCGGCTCTGCATCCTCCAGCTCTGCTGAGTGAGGGAGTGTCTGCCAAGTGCAGGGACAGGGAGAAGTGCACACAGCCCAGGCACTGTTATCAGCTGCTGGGGAGGACCTGGCTTTAATCATTTACCTACAGTCCCTGGCTGTCAGTAATCTGACCTTGCAGGCTGCGTGCTTCTGCGTCCTCCGTCCTTCAACACAGAGGACGGATCTGCATAGCAACCTGATTTTAAGCAGAGGTAAAAGTAGGCAGTAGAGGGAACTAAACTGTTGAATTAATGGGTATTTTAATACACAGTGAAAAGTTTAAATAGGGCCACCAAGGAGATATTAATCACCACAATCCAATACTCCAAAAAAAAAAAAAAATGACAGTTATCCTTTAATCAACCACGCGTCATGGTCAAACTCACGTTATATATCTGCTTATATAAATATAAATGAAGCTCACTACACCAGCCTGGTTTGTTTTCCCTCTGAATTCAAAAAGTCTGTGCTGCTCTCACTGCTGACTTTTCATAGTCTCCTAATTAGACAGCCACACCCTAATTACTTACCTATGCAACCACTGGAGAAAGAAAAGAAAACACCTCCCCTTTCTTTTTTTCTTCTTCTTCTCCCCATTATCATAACACAATGAAGCTTGCAGAGCAGCAATTCCCAGTGTACAATACAATCAATTATAGCCACTCTTTAATGTCCACAAATAATTTAGCTATCAGATACTACCTCTCTTAATCTTAAGTCACACACTTACACAACCACACACTGAATCAACCACGCGTTGCGGTCACTCTCGCATCATATATCTGCTTATATAAATATAAATGAAGCTCACTACACCAGCCTGGTTTGTTTTCCCTCTGGATTAAAAAGGCTGTGCTGCTCTCACTGCTGAATTTTTATAGTCTCCTAATTAGACAGCCACACCCTAATTACTTACCTATTCAACCCCTGTAGACGGGGAAAAAATATGATATTCCAGAATCAGTTACTATTAGACTGACTTACCCCATATTTAATAAGATTCAGCCCTTAGCATCCAGTCTCCATAAAAATGTAATTTCACTATTCAGTTAAGATGGCCGCCACTGCCCTCACCCTGAGGCTAATCCCGCCTGCCCTCACTAGCCAGTAACAATAGCCCCCCAAAATTGTCAGTAACCAGAGCCCTCCCCCCTAAAGGGTTAATCTCCTGCAGCACAGAGGGGTCCTCTTACCACATGTTGCTTTCATTTATACACTGAGCAGACGGCAGATCTCCCTTCCCTGCTCTGCGCTGATTCGGCTCTGCGCTGATTCGGCTCTGCATCCTCCAGCTCTGCTGAGTGAGGGAGTGTCTGCCAAGTGCAGGGACAGGGAGAAGTGCACACAGCCCAGGCACTGTTATCAGCTGCTGGGGAGGACCTGGCTTTAATCATTTACCTACAGTCCCTGGCTGTCAGTAATCTGACCTTGCAGGCTGCGTGCTTCTGCGTCCTCCGTCCTTCAACACAGAGGACGGATCTGCATAGCAACCTGATTTTAAGCAGAGGTAAAAGTAGGCAGTAGAGGGAACTAAACTGTTGAATTAATGGGTATTTTAATACACAGTGAAAAGTTTAAATAGGGCCACCAAGGAGATATTAATCACCACAATCCAATACTCCAAAAAAAAAATAAAAATGACAGTTATCCTTTAATCAACCACACGTCATGGTCAAACTCACGTTATATATCTGCTTATATAAATATAAATGAAGCTCACTACACCAGCCTGGTTTGTTTTCCCTCTGAATTCAAAAAGTCTGTGCTGCTCTCACTGCTGACTTTTCATAGTCTCCTAATTAGACAGCCACACCCTAATTACTTACCTATGCAACCACTGGAGAAAGAAAAGAAAACACCTCCCCTTTCTTTTTTTCTTCTTCTTCTCCCCATTATCATAACACAATGAAGCTTGCAGAGCAGCAATTCCCAGTGTACAATACAATCAATTATAGCCACTCTTTAATGTCCACAAATAATTTAGCTATCAGATACTACCTCTCTTAATCTTAAGTCACACACTTACACAACCACACACTGAATCAACCACGCGTCGCGGTCACTCTCGCATCATATATCTGCTTATATAAATATAAATGAAGCTCACTACACCAGCCTGGTTTGTTTTCCCTCTGGATTAAAAAGGCTGTGCTGCTCTCACTGCTGACTTTTTATTGTCTCCTAATTAGACAGCCACACCCTAATTACTCACCTGTGCAACCCCTGAAGGTAATAAAAAAACACCTTAACTTTCTTTTTATTTTCTTCTACCCCTTATCATAGCACAATGAAGCTTGCTGAGCTGCAAGTCCCAGTGTACAATATAATCAATTATAGCCACTCATTAATGTCCACAAATAAATTAGCTCTCAGATACTGCCTCACTTATTCTTAAGTCACACACTTACACAACCACACACTTAATCAACCACGCGTCGTGGTCAAACTCGCGTTATATATCTGGTTATATAAATATAAATGAAGCTCACTACGCCAGCCTGGTTTATTTTCCCTCTGGATTTAAAAATGCTGTGCTGCTCTCACTGCTGCTTTTTCATAGTCTCCTAATTAGACAGCCACCGCCACACCCTAATTACTCACCTATGAAACCCCTGGAGAAGAAAAAAAAAAAAAGAAAAAACCTTCCCTTTTTTTTTCTTCTCCCCCTTATCATAGCACAATAAAGCTTTCGGAGCAGCAAGTCCCAGTGTACAATACAGTTAATTACATCCACTCATCAATATCCACAAATAATTTAGCTATCAGATACTCCCTCACTTAATCTTTAGTCAAACACTTACACAACCACACACTTAATCAACCATGCGCCGTGGTCAAACTCGCGTTATATATCTGCTTAAATAAATATAAATGAAGCTCACTACACCAGCCTGGTTTGTTTTCCATCTGGATTCAAAAAGGCTGTGCTGCTCTCACTGCAGACTTTTTATAGTCTCCTAATTAGACAGCCACACCCTAATTACTTACCTATGCAACCACTGGAGAATTAAAAAAAAAACAAAAAAAACTTCCCTTTCTTTTTTTTCTTTTTGACCCCCTTATCATAGCACAATGAAGCTTGCAGAGCAGCAAGTCCCAGTGTACAATACAGTCAATTACAGCCACTCATCAATGTCCACAAATAATTTAGCTCTCAGATACTCCCTCACTTAATCTTAAGCCACACACTTACACATCCACACACTTAATCAACCACGCGTTGTGGTCAAACTCGCGTTATATATCTGCTTACATAAATATAAATTAAGCTAACTACTCCAGCCTAGTTTGTTTTCCCTCTGGATTCAAAAAGGCAGAGTTGCTCTTAATGCTGACTTTTCAATAGGAGACTATGAGACTCCTATTTAGACAGCCACACCCTAATTACTCACCTGTGCAACCACTGGAGAAGGAAAAAAAAAATATCATCCCTTTCTTTTTTTTTTCTTCTCCCCCTTATCATAGCACAATGAAGCTTTCAGAGCTGCAAGTCCCAGTGTACAATACAGTCAATTACAGCCACTTATTAATGTCCACAAATATTTTAGCTCTCAGATACTCCCTCACTTAATCTTTAGTCACACACTTGCACAACCACACACCTAATTAAACACGTGTCGCGGTCACTCTCGCGTTATATATCTGCTTATATAAATATAAATGAAGCTCACTACACCAGTCTGGTTTGCTTTCCCTCTGGATTCAAAAGGCTGTGCTTCTCTCACTGCTGACTTTTCATTGTCTCCTAATTAGACAGCCACACCCTAATTACTCACCTATGAAACTCCTGGAGAAGAAAAAAATAAATAAATAAATAAAAATTCCCTTTTTATTTCTTCTCCCCCTTATCACAGCACAATGAAGCTTTCAGAGCAGCAAGTCCCACTGTACAATACAGTCAATTACAGCCACTCATCAATGTCCACAAATAATTTAGCTCTCAGATACTCCCTCACTTAATCTTTAGTCACACACTTACACAACCACACACTTAATCAACCACGAGTCGCAGTCAAACTCGCGTTATATATCTGCTTATATAAATATAAATGAAGCTCACTACTCCAGCCTAGTTTGTTTTCCCTCTGGATTCAAAAAAGCTGTGTTGCTCTTAATGCTGACTTTTCATAGTCTCCTATTTAGACAGCCACACCCTAATTACTCACCTGTGCAACCATTGGAGAAGGAAAAAAAAATATCATCCCTTTCTTTTTTTTTCTTCTCCCCCTTATCATAGCACAATGAAGCTTTCAGAGTTGCAAGTCCCAGTGTACAATACAGTCAATTACAGCCACTTATTAATGTCCACAAATATTTTAGCTCTCAGATACTCCCTCACTTAATCTTTAGTCACACACTTGCACAACCTCACACTTAATTAACCACTCGTCACGGTCACTCGCGCGTTATATATCTGCTTATATAAATATAAATGAAGCTCACTACACCAGCCTGGTTTGTTTTCCCTCTGGATTAAAAAAGGCTGTGCTGCTCTCACTGCTGACTTTTTATAGTCTCCTAATTAGACAGCCACACCCTAATTACTCACCTGTGCAACCCCTGGAGACGGGGAAAAAAACACCTTCCCTTTCTTTTCTTTTTTTCTTCTCCCCTTATCATAGCACAATGAAGCTTGCAGAGCAGCACGTCCCAATGTACAATACAGTCAATTAAACCACTTATCAATGTCCACAAATATTTTAGCTCTCAGATACTCCCTCACTTAATCTTAGGTCACACACTTGCACAACCACACAATTAATCAACCACGCGTCGCGGTCACTCTCGCGTTATATATCTGCTTATATAAATATAAATGAAGCTCACTACTCCAGCCTAGTTTGTTTTCCCTTTGGATTCAAAAAGGCTGTGCTGCTCTTAATGCTGACTTTTCATAGTCTCTTATTTAGACAGCCACACCCTAATTACTCACCTGTGCAACCACTGGAGAAGTGAAAAAAAACAACAAAAAAAACCCCTTTCCTTTCTTTTATTTTTTTCTTCTTTCCCTTATCACAGCACAATGAAGCTTGCAGAGCAGCAAATCCCAGTGTACAATACAGTCAAATACAGCCACTCATCAATGTCTACAAATAATTTAGCTCTCAGATACTCCCTCACTTAATCTTAAATCACAAACCTAGACTACCACACACTTAATCAACCACGCGTTGCGGTTAAACTCGCGTTATATATCTGCTTATATAAATATAAATGAAGCTCACTACACCAGCCTGGTTTGTTTTCCCTCTGGATTCAAAAAGGCTGTGCTGCTCTCACTGCTGACTTTTTATAGTCTCCTAATTAGACAGCCACACCCTAATTACTCACCTGTGCAACCCCTGGAGAAGGTGAAGAAAAAACACCTTTTCTTTCTTTTTTTTTTCTTCTTTCCTTTATCACAGCACAATGAAGCTTGCAGAGCAGCAAGTCCCAGTGTACAATACAGTCAAATATAGCCACTCATCTATGTCTACAAATAATTTAGCTCTCAGATAATCCCTCACTTAATCTTAAGTCACACACTTACACAACCACACACTTAATCAACCACACGTCGTGGTCAAACTCGCTTTAAATATCTGCTTATATAAATATAAATGAAGCTCACTACACCAGCCTGGTTTGTTTTCCCTCTGGATTAAAAAAGGCTGTGCTGCTCTTACTGCTGACTTTTTATAGTCTCCTAATTAGACAGCCACACCATAAGTACTTAACTGTGCAACCATGGGCGGAAGGGGGAAAAATGATGATTACACTTACCGGTAATCGGATTTTCCAGATCCCACGACAGCACCATAGAGAGAGGACAGGAAACAGCAGAAATAAAATGGTGGAGCCTCTCTTCGCATTCAGTGGATTACACAGCAAGAGAGGGACTCCTACACCATTAATCATTCTGATCTGAACAGCATATAAAACATATAAACAATACAGATCTTGAGAATTTTTTTATTTATTTTTTTGCTACTCCATGTGGATACAGAACCTATCACCAAGGGAGGGAATTAGGAAGGGTGCTGTCGTGGGGTCTGGTAAATCCGATTACCGGTAAGTGTAATCATCATTTTTCCCCTCCCCACGACAGCACCATAGAGAGAATTACAGAGGAAAGAACCCTTCCTAGGGAGGGACCACCGCTTGCAAAACCTTTTTACCGAAAGAAAGATCAGAGGAAGAGTGCAGATCCAAATGGTAGTGACGGAAAAAAGTAGAAGGCTGCCTTACAAATTTGCTCAATAGAAGCCCCCGACATTTCCGCCCAAGAAGTGGAAACTGAGCGAGTAGAGTGAGCCTTCACCGAGACTGGAGGAGACAGGCCCTCCTCCAAGTAGGATTGTATAATGCCCAGTCTAAGCCACCTAGACAGGGTACTTTTGGTAGCCTTCTTCCCTTTATTCGATCCTGAAAAGAGAACGAATAAAGCAGAAGACTTTCTCCATTCTTCCGTAACTTTGATATACTGTAATAAGCATCTCCGTACATCTGAAGTATGACATGCCACTTCTCCAGAATTTTTCGGATGGTCAAAAAAGGAAGGAAGAATAATTTCTTGGGACCTATGGAATTTACATGATACTTTGGGTAAAAAGGCCGGATCAGGTAGAATTATAACTCTATCATCCAGAATCGTAGTGAAAGGGGGATTGATGGAAATAGCCTGCAACTCATTTATCCTTCTGGCAGTGCTGAGGGCCACTAACAAAACAAGCTTATAAGTAAGAAGTTTTATGCCTGCAGAATCAATGGGTTCAAAGGGTGTTTTGGTTAAGGAATTAAGCACGATGTTAAGATCCCACGGGGGAAACCTAAGGGATAAGACTGGCGTCATCCTATCTACCGCTTTAAAGAATCTAATGATCCAAGGATTCGAAGCAAAGTTCTGCTCGAATAGAACTGACAGGGCAGAGACATGTACTTTAAGAGTACTCTTAGCAAGACCTAAGGAACGACCCTTCTGTAGAAATTCCAGGACCTGGGAAATAGGGACAGATTAAGGGTAAATGCTTTGGGTTGAGATTACTAAATTCTATAAACTTCTTCCAAGTTCTAGCGTAGATGGAAATAGTTACAGGTTTTTTGCTCTTAAGGAAGGTCGTAATGAGCTCCTGAGAGAAACCCTTTTGAATTAATAAGTTCTGCTCAAATTCCACGTAGTCAGATGGAGACCACTGACTGCCGGATGAAAAACCGGACCCTGGGACAGCAGATCTAGGAGGTCTGGTAGAATCCAGGGGTCTGATATCGACATGGTCCGGAGCAGAGTAAACCATGCCCTCTTGGGCCAAATGGGGGCAATGAGAATAACCCTTTGCCTGTCCTTCTTGATCTTTTTTAGGACTGCTGGGATTAATTGGAAGGGGGGAAAGGCATAGGCTAGGGGGAAGTCCCACTTCAGGAGAAAGGCATCCACCCCATAGGGGGATTCCCTTGGATTTAGAGAACAAAAATCTTCCACTTTTTTGTTCTGGCTTGAACTGAAGAGATCTATAACCGGCATGCCCCACGATTCTGTGATCCTGGAAAATACTGAGGTGTTCAGGGACCAATCTCCTTGTTTTAAGGGATATCTGCTGAGAAAGTCTGCCTGAACATTCTCCTTCCCCTTTATGTGGAGAGCTGATACGTGGCTGACTTGTTTCTCTAATGTCCCTAATAATTTCCTTGCTTCCCACCCTAGGGTTATCGACCTTGTCCCCCCCTGGTGGTTCACATATGCCACGGTTGCCTGATTGTCTGAAAGAATCCTCATGTGGCCTGTGCCTAGTAAGGACAGAGAAGCTTTCACGGCCAGTCTTACTGCCACTAATTCTTTCCGGTTGGAAGAGAACAATTTTTGAACTGGGGACCATAGACCCTCAAAATTGTATTCTCAAATATGGGCTCCCCACCCCCAAGGGCTTGCATCCGTGGTCAGGACAATAGGATCTGGATAGGGCCATGGAACTCCCTGAACTAAATTGTCCCTGCCCAGCCACCAAGATAGACTCTTTCTTGTCGTGTTTGACATTTTTATCTTGACATCCAATGTCCCCTTGTGCTTTTTGAAGGCTGTCAAGATCTCTGACTGTAACTGACGGGAATGAAGTTGAGCCCACTCCACCGCCGGGATCCAGGAAATCAGAGATCCTAGGACCGACATGGCCTTTCGCAGAGTCAGGGAGGTGGAAGAAAGGGATCTGACTTACATCCAGATTTTAGACATTTTTTTTTCTGGGAGATATACTGTTTGAGTCTCTGAGTTTAAAACTAGGCCAAGGAACCTCTATCTTTACAGGTTTGAATCTGGATTTTTTGCAGTTTAATATCCATCCTAGTTCCTGAAAGGTCTGAACAACTCTCTGAACGCTCTTCTCGCAATTCAACCGGGAATCTGCTATGATTAGAAAATCGTCCAGATATGGAACTATTAAAATATTTTTGATTCTTATGAACGACACCATCTCTGCCACTACTTTTGTAAATATCCTTGGGGCCATGGACAGGCCAAAGGGTAATGCCTGGAATTTATATTGCTGAATCTGACCCTCCATCGGAATCGCCACTCTTAGGAATTTTTTTAATTTCTGGTGCATGGGGATATGAAAATAGGCGTCTTTTAAATCTAACACGGCCATGAAACAATGAGTAAAAAAGAAGCAGGATCGTATTCCTCATTGTTTACATCTTGAACTTTTTGAAAACCAGAAATTAGTTCAAATCCCTCAGATTGATGATAGTCCTGTGTGTACCATCTGGTTTTGGAACTAGAAACAGATGGGAGAAAAAGCCTTTGGATTGCTCTTCTGGAGGAACGGGAATCAAGACATTTTTCTTGATAAGGTCCAAAACTTATTTTATTATGGGAAAACAGCCTCTTACACAAATGCTTTTTGTAATAACGAATCTTTGCGGAGGCAAGGAATGGAATTCTGGTTTCAGACCTGACTGAATAATTTCTAAGACCCAAGGCCCTGCAACCCTTTCCCAGGCTGTCTGGAAGAATCTTAGCCTTCCTCCCACCTCTAACCTGGCGTCATTGTTGGGGTTGTTTTCTATTAGTAGAGAAAGAGTTTCCGAATAGGAATCCCTTCCCCCCAAAATTCTTGGATCTGAATCTCTGATCTTTATCCCTGCCTGATCTTCTGCTCGCATTACTTCTATAGGGACGAAAGGACTGTCTATTCCTGGAACCAAAAACCGCAGTAGGATTAGGGACAGGAAACCTTTTCTTCCTATCGGCTGCTTTTTCTAAAAGGTCATCTAACTCTGGTCCAAACAAAAATTCTCCCTGGCAGGGGATGTTACATAACCTTTGTTTGGAGGCTATATCACCCCCACTCCAACTTTTTAACCAAAGAGCCCTACGCGCTGAATTGGTGGGGGAGGCCGACTGCGCGCTGAGCTTAATTGCATCAACTGACGCATCTGTTAAGAAGTCAGAATCTTTTTGTAGAGTTGGCAAGGAGGATAAAATCTGATCCCTAGGGGCTTTTTCTTTTAGTTGCACTTCTAGCTGCTGTAACCAAAGAGCTAAAGTTCTAGCCGTGACCGTAGCAGCTACGGCAGGGCAAAAGGATAAGGTAGAGGCCTCCCAGGCTCCTCTAAGGAAGGTTTCAGCCTTTTTGTCTAAGGGCTCTTTAAGCATACCAGTATCGTCAAAGGGAAGCAAGGATTTCTTAGACACCTTTGAAATGGCAACATCAATCTTAGGGGCTTTCCCCCAAGAGGAAGAAGCTTCTTCTTCAAACGGATACTTGCGCTTAAAGGCCCTAGAGGCAAATACTTTCCTGCCTGGCTTTCTCCATTACCTCTGAATTATAGACATAATACTGCCATGTACGGGAAAACAACGACCCTTCCTTTCCTGTAACCCCTCAAACAAAGTCTGCTACTGATTTATCCTCTTTAACATCCTCGATGTTCATGGTAGATCTTATGACTTTTAGTAGCTTATCCGTATCTTCCGAAGGAAAAAAAGTTTTAGACATAGTCTCGTCTTCAGATGAAGAACCAGAAGAGGACGATCCTGGTGATGTGTCACTGTCGTCGGACGAGAAGTCCTGGGATAGGCCAAATTTTGAACTTTTATCCTTTACAGATGTTCTCGCCCTCTTGCCTGACTTTAGAGAATTTTTAACTTCCGTCTTGATGAGCGATCTTACGTTTTCTGGCATAAATTTTTACCATAAGAAGTGGTGTTCTGCACAGCGCACACTCTTTGTTTTTTCTTTTTGTCAGCATTTTTTTCGGCTTAGGCTGGAAAAAAGAGAGCACAAAGTGCAATTTTATAGAAAGGGCCTTTTAACCGAGCCACTTACCCCCAGGAAGAACGGTCAACTACCAGGATGGGATTCACTTCACCCTCAGCAGATTCTTGTCTTCTCTCTTCCTCTATTTGTCAGGAAGGAGGAGGTAGGGAGTCTATACATTTATGGGAAAAAAAAAGGAATAATAAATCTTTTAGCCCATAGCCTTGGTCACATGTAGCAATGTTTGCAAGGAGGCTCTCCATACATGTAGTCAAGCGCAGACCGTCCTGTACAGGCTCAGGGACTGGTCTGGCTTGTACCTTTTTAAATAACACAAAGCGGCATCCACACCAGAAGCGCGTCACATCCGGCACCCGGAAGACACCGCCCACCGGAAACCCACGTCATATGCGTTCCATGCCTCCGACGGAGCTCCTGACAGAAAACCGGAAGTGCGTCATCTCACTCAGCTCCTGAGAGAATACCAGAAGTGACCGCCACCACGTGTCCGGAAGCGCTGCGCCGGCTGCTCCTTCAGAAAACAGAGTGGCAAAGCCTCATATCCAAGGATGACCACCTTAACCGCCGTCCAAGTTGGCGCTTTCCATGGGGCAGAACTCTCCCTGAGAGGTAACCCACATGCCTGCCGCAAGATACAGAGGACCCCTGGAGCACCTCCGTATCCTAGGGTCCTGTCAACCTGACCAGCAGCGCGATAGACCCCGGCAGCAACCGTCAGCCCTCTAGGAAACTCCTAGGAAATAAAAGACCAACGGTAAGACCTAAAAAGGAAAAAACTGTAGGTCTCCCACTCCAGGGACAGGAAACCACTGAATGGGAAGAGAGGCTCCACCCTTTTATTTCTGTAGGTTTCCTGTCCCCGGGGGTGGATCCCTCTCTGTCGTGCTGTCGTGGGGGAGGGGAAACACCTTTCCTTTCTTTTTCTTTTTTTCTTCTCCCCCTTATCATAGCACAATGAAGCTTGCAGAGCAGCAAGTCCCAGTGTACAATACAGTCAAATACAGCCACTCATCAATGTCTACAAATAATTTAGCTCTCAGATACTCCCTCACTGAATCTTAAGTCACACACTTACACTACCACACACTTAATCAACCATGTGTCACGGTCAAACTCGCGTTATATATCTGCTTATATAAATACAGTATAAATGAAGCTCTCTACACTAGCCTGGTTTGTTTTCCCTCTGGATTCAAAAAGGCTGTGCTGCTCTCACTGCTGACTTTTTATAGTCTCCTAATTAGACAGCCACACCCTAATTACTCACCTGTGCAACCCCTGGAGAAAAAAAAAAATCCTTTTTTTTTCTTTTCCCCCTTATCACAGCACAATGAAGCTTGCAGAGCAGCCACACCCTAATTACTCACCTGTGCAACCACTGGAGAAGGGGGAAAAAAAAACACCTACCCTTTCTTTTTTTTTTCTTCTCCCCCTTATAACAGCACAATGAAGCTTGCAGAGCAGCAAGTCCCAGTGTACAATACAGTCAAATACAGCCACTCATCAATGTCCACAAATAATTTAGCTCTCAGATACTCCTTTACTTAATCTTAAGTCACACACTTACACAACCACGCATCGCGGTCAAACTCGCGTTATATATATGCTTATATTAATATAAATGATGCTCACTATACCAGCCTGGTTTGTTTTCCCTCTGGATTCAAAAAGGCTGTGCTGCTCTCACTGCTGACTTTTTATAGTCTCCTAATTAGACAGCCACACCTTAATTACTCACCTGTGCAACCCCTGGAGAAGGGAATTTTTTTTATAAAATAACACCTTTCCTTTCTTTTTTTCTTCTCCCCCTTATCATAGCACAATGAAGTTTGCAGAGCAGCAAGTCCCAGTGTACAATACAGTTAAATACAGCCACTCATCAATGTCCACAAATAATTTATGTCTCAGATACTCCATCACTTAATCTTAAGTCACAAACTTACACAACCACATACTTAGGCCTCATGCACACAACCGTTGTGTACATCCGTGGCCGTTGTTCCGTTTTCCGTGATTTTCTGCGGACCCATTGACTTTCAATGGGTCAGTTGAAAACTCGGAAAATGCACCGTTTGTCATCCGCCTCCGTGATCCCTGTATCCTGTCCGTCAAAAAAATATGACCTGTTCTATTTTTTTGACGGACAACGGTTCACGGACCCATTCAAGTCAATGGGTCATTGAAAAAACACGGATGCACACAAGACTTAATCTTAAGTCCGTAGGCTACTTTCATGCAGACGGATCCGAAGATCCGTCTGCATAAAAGCTTTTTCAGAGCTGAGTTTTCACTTAGTGAAAACTCAAATCCGACAGTATATTCTAACACAGAGGCATTCCCATAGTGATGTGGACGCTTCTAGTTAGAATATACTACGAACTGTGTACATGACTGCCCCCTGCTGCCTGGCAGCACCCGATCTCTTACAGGGGGCTGTGATCCGCACAATTAACCCCTCAGGTGTGGCACCTGAAGGGGTTAATTGTGCGTATCATAGCCCCCTTAGAGATCAGGGGCTGCCAGGCAGCAGGGGGCAGAGCCCCCTCCCTCCCCAGTTTTAATTTCATTGGTGGCCAGTGCGGCCCCCCCGGCCCCCCTCCCTCTATTGTAATATCATTGGTGGCCAGTGTGCAGCCTCCCCCGGCCCCCCTCCCTCCCTTTATTGTATTATCATTGGTGGCCAGTGTGCGGCCTCCCCCGGCCCCCCCCTCCCTCCCTCTATTGTAATTTCATTGGTGGCCAGTGCGGCCCCCCCGGCCCCCCCTCCCTCTATTGTAATATCATTGGTGGCCAATGTACGGCCCCCCCTCCCTCCCTCTATTGTAATATCATTGGTGGCCAGTGTTTGGCCTCCCCCGGCCCCCCCTCCCTCCCTCTATTGTATTATCATTGGTGGCCAGTGTGCGCCCTCCTCCCCGGCCCCCCTCTATTGTATTAATATCATTGGTGGCCAGTGTGCGGCCTTCCCTCTCCCCCCCCCGATCATTGGTGGCAGCGGAGAGTTCCGATCGGAGTACCAGTTTAATCGCTGGGGCTCCGATCAGTAACCATGGCAACCAGGACGTTACTGCAGGCCTGGTTGCCATGGTTACTTAGCAATATTACAATATTAGAAGCATCATACTTACCTGCTGCGCTGTCTGTGACCGGCCGGGAGCTCCTCCTACTGGTAAGTGACAGATCATTAAGCAATGCGCCGCACAGACCTGTCACTTACCAGTAGGAGGAGCTCCCGGCCAGTCACAGACAGCGCAGCAGGTAAGTATGATGCTTCTAATATTGTAATATTGCTAAGTAACCATGGCAACCAGACCTGCAGTAGCGTCCTGGTTGCCATGGTTACCGATCGGAGCCCCAGCGATTAAACTGGGACTCCGATCGTAACTCTCCGCTGCCACCAATTATCGGGGGGGGGGGGGGAGAGGGGAGGCCGCACACTGGCCACCAATGATATTAATACAATAGAGGGGGGGCCGGGGGGGGCGCACACTGGCTACCAATGATAATACAATAGAGGGAGGGAGGAGGGGCCGGGGGAGGCCGCACACTGGCCACCAATGATATTACAACAGAGGGAGGGAGGGACGGCCGAGGGGGGCCGCACACTGGCCACCAATGATAATACAATAAAGGGAGGGAGGGGGGGGGGCGGGGGAGGCCGCACACTGGCCACCAATGATAATACAATAGAGGGAGGGAGGGGGGGCCGGGGGAGGCTGCACACTGGCCACCAATGATATTACAATAGAGGGAGGGAGGGGGTGCCGGGGGGGGGCCGTACTGGCCACCAATGAAATTAAAACTGGGGAGGGAGGGGGGTCTGCCCCCTGCTGCCTGGCAGCCCCTGATCTCTTACAGGGGGCTATGATACGCACAATTAACCCCTTCAGGTGCCGCACCTGAGGGGTTAATTGTGCTGATCACAGCCCCCTGTAAGAGATCGGGTGCTGCCAGGCAGCAGGGGGCAGTCATATACACAGTTCGTAGTATATTCTAACTTGAAGCGTCCCCATCACTATGGGAACGCCTCTGTGTTAGAATATACTGTCGGATCTGAGTTTCACGATCTAACTCAAATCTGATGGTATATTCTAACATAGAGGCGTTCCCATGGTGATGGGGATGCTTTAAGTTAAAATATACCATCGGATTGGAGAAAACTCCGATCCTATGGTATATTAACTCCTGACTTTACATTGAAAGTCAATGGGGGACGGATCCGTTTGCAATTGCACCATATTGTGTCAACGTCCCCATTGACTTGCATTGTAAGTCAGGACGGATCCGTTTGGCTCTGCACGGCCAGGCGGACACCAAAACGACTTTTTTTTCATGTCCGTGGATCCTCCAAAAATCAAGGAAGACCCACGGACGAAAAAACGGTCACGGATCACAGAAAAACGGAACCCTTAATAAACCACGCGTCACAGTCAAACTCGCGTTATATATCTGCTTATATAAATATAAATGAAGCTCACTACTCCAGCCTAGTTTGTTTTCCCTCTGGATTCAAAAAGGCTGTGTTGCTCTTAATGCTGACTTTTCATATTCTCCTAATTAGAGACCCACACCCTTATTACTCACCTGTGCAACCCTTGGAGAAGTGGGAAAAAAAACAACAACAAAAAAAAAAACTTTACTTTCTTTTTTTTTTCTTCTCCCGCTTATCATAGCACAATGAAGCTTGCAGAGCTGCAAGTCCCAGTGTACAATACAGTCAATTACATGCACTCATCAATGTCCACAAATAATGTAGCTTTCAGATACTCGCTCACTTAATCTTAAGTCACACACTTTCACAACCACACACTTAATCAACCACCCGTCGCAGTCAAACTCGCGTTATATATCTGCTTATATAAATATAAATGAAGCTCACTACACCAGCCTGGTTAGTTTTCCCTCTGGATTCAAAAAGGCTGTGCTGCTCTCACTGCTGACTATTTATAGTCTCCTAATTAGACAGCCACACCCTAATTTCTCATCTGTGCAACCCATGGAGAAGAAGAAAAAATAAATAAAAGAACCTTCCCTTTCTTTCTTTCTTTCTTTTTTTCTTCTCCCCCTTATCATAGCACAATGAAGCTTGCAGAGCAGCAAGTCTCAGTGTACAATACAGTCAAATACAGCCACTCATCAATGTCCACAAATAATTTAGCTCTCAGATACTCCCTCACTTAATATTAAATCACACACTTACACAGCCACACACTTAATAAACAATGTGTCGCGGTCAAACTCGCGTTATATATCTGCTTATATAAATATAACTGAAGCTTACTACACCAGCCTGGTTTGTTTTCCCTCTGGATTTAAAAAGTCTTTGCTGCTCTCAATGCTGACTTTTTATAGTCTCATAATTAGACAGCCACACGATAATTATTCACCTGTGCAACCACTGGAGAAGGGGGAAAAAAAACACCTTTCCTTTCTTTTTCTTTTTTTCTTCCCCCTTTTTATAGCACAATGAAGCTTGCAGAGCAGCAAGTCCCATTGTACAATACAGTAAATTTCAGCCACTCATTAATGTCCACAAATAATTTAGCTCTCAGATACTCCCTCACTAGAGATGCCCCGAACAGTTCCCCGCGAACATAGGTTGTTCACGTTCCCCGCCGCGGACGAACATATTCGTCATCATTGAGCAAACTTTGACCCTGTACCTCACAGTCAGCAGACACATTCCAGCCAATCAGCAGCATACCCTCCCTCCCAGACCCTCCCACCTCCTGGACAGCATCCATTTTAGATTCATTCGGAAGCTGCAGTCTTAGTGAGAGGAGGGACAGTGTGGCTGCTGCTGATTTAATATGGAAATCGATAGCTAGGCCAGTGTATTCAGTGTCCACTCCAGTCCTGAAAGACTCATCTGATCTCTGCTATAAGGACAGCGTCCTGACAGCACACCAAAAAGCCCTTTTTAGGGCTATTACATCAGTCTGCTTTTTTTTTTTCCCTCTGTAATCTAATTGCAGTTGCCTGCCAGCGTGTGTTTCAGGTACACAGCGTATACTGTGCCCACTTGCCCAGTGCCACCACTCATATCTGGTGTCACAGTAGCTTGCATTTTAAAAAAAAACAACTTTTTTGACTGTAGTATAATTGCAGTTAGTTGCCTACAAGCGTGTGTGTCAGGCCTACAGTGTGTACTGTACCAACTACTGCCAGTGCACAGTGCCACCAGTGCCACTCATATCTGGTGTCACAGTAGATTACATAAAAAAAAAAAAAAAAACTTTTTTGACTGTAATATAATTGCAGTTAGTTGTCTGCAAGCGTGTGTGTCAGGCCTACCGTGTGTACTGTGCCAACAACTGCCAGTGCACAGTGCCAACTACTGCCAGTGCACAGTGCCACTAATATCTGATGTCACAGTAGATTACATTTAAAAAAAACAAAAACTTTTTTGACTGTAATATAATTGTAGTTAGTTGCCTGCAAGCGTGTGTGTCAGGCCTACAGTGTGTACTGTGCCAACTACTGCCAGTGCACAGTGCCACCAGTGCCACTCATATCTGGTGTCACAGTAGATTACATTTAAAAAAAATAAATAAAAAATTTGACTGTAATATAATTGCAGTTAGTTGCCTGCAAGCGTGTGTGTCAGGCCTACAGTGTGTACTGTGCCAACTACTGCCAGTGCACAGTGCCACTCATATCTAGTGTCACAGTAGATTACATAAAAAAACCAACAACACTTTTTTGACTGTAATATAATTGCAGTTAGTTCCCTGCAAGCGTGTGTGTCAGGCCTACAGTGTGTACTGTGCCAACTACTGCCAGTGCACAATGCCACTCATATCTGGTGTCACAGTAGATTACATTTTTTTTAAAAACAACACTTTTTTGACTGTAATATAATTGCAGTTAGTTGCCTGCAAGCGTGTGTGTCAGGCCTACAGCGTCTACTCTGCCAAGTACTGCCATTGGACAGTGCCACTCATATCTGGTGTCATAGTAGATTACGTTTAAAAAATAAAAATACATTTTGACTGTAATATAATAGCATTTAGTTGCCTGCAAGCGTGTGTGTCAGGCCTACAGCGTCTACTCTGCCAACTACTGCCAGTGCACAGTGCCACTCATATCTGGTGTCATAGTAGATTACATTTTAAAAAAAAATACAAATTTTGACTGTAATATAATTGCAGTTAGTTGCCTGCAAGCGTGTGTGTCAGGCCTACAGCGTGTACTGTGCCAACTACTGCCAGTGCACAGTGCCACCACTCATTTCTGGTGTCACAGTACTTTGCACGCATAGTACAACTAAACTAATCTAAAAAAAATGACAGGCAGAGGCAGGCCACCCCGCAGGGGCCGTCGTGGTCGTGGTGCTGTGATTCCCTTTGGCCCTAGAATAATAAGTACCCTGAACTCGAAAAGTTCTGAGGACATAGTATACTGGCTAACACAGGACACCCAATCTTCTATAGCTTCCGCTCGGAACCTTGATGCACCATCCTCCTCCAGCTCAGCTTTGGGCACCTCTCAAGTTACCACTCGCCCGCCTGCCGCCACCACCAACACTAGCACCACAGCTGCTTCACTTGATCTGTCAGAGGAGTTATTTACACATCAGTTGGAAGAAATGAGTAATGCGCAACCATTATTGCCAGAGGATGTAGATAACAGGGATATGTCTCAGTCAGGCAGCATCACACACATGGACGTACGGTGTGATGATGATGATGTTGTACCTGCTGCTGCTTCCTTTGCTGAGATACAAGTGAAGCGGTTGATGATGACGATGTGTCCGTGGATGTCACGTGGGTGCCCGCTCGAAGAGAAGAAGAACAGGGGGAAAGTTCAGATGGGGAGACAGAGAGGAGGAGACGAGTTGGAAGCAGGGGCGAGGTCGTCTCAAGGAGCTAGTGGCACAGTCAGACAGCATGTATCGGCACCCGGGGTCAGCCAGACAGCACGCCAATCAACGCATGCTGTTGCCACCACCAGAATGCCGTCATTGTAAAGCTCAGCAGTGTGGCATTTTTTTTGTGTGTCTGCCTCTGATAACAGCGATGTCATTTGCAACCTGTGCCAAAAGAAACAGAGTCGTGGGAAATCCAACACCCGCCTAGGTACAACTGCTTTGCAAAGGCACATGATCTCACATCACAAATGTCTATGGGACACATGATGACGAGTACAAGCAGCACACAAGCTCAAAGCCACCATCCTCCTCTTGGTCCAGCATCTTCAGCCACATCAACCACTGCTGTCCTCCTTGCCCCCTCTCAACCATCCGCCACTTCGTCTCTCGCCTTGAGCAGTTCCTGCTCATCTGCCCACAGTCAGGTCTGTCAAGGAAATGTTTAAGCATAAGAAGCCAATTTCACAGAGTCACCCACAGCTGGCTTGTCGGAACTCTTAGCCCGCCAGCTTTTACCATACAAGCTGGTGGAGTCTGAGGCCTTCAAAAAATTTGTAGCTATTGGGACACCGCAGTGGAAGGTACCCGGCCGAAATTTATTTTCACAAAAGGCAATCCCCAACCTGTACTCTATTGTGGAAAAAGAAGTCATGGCATGTCTGGCACACAGTGTTGGGGCAAGGGTCGATCTGACCACTGATACCTGGTCTGCAAAGCACGGTCAGGGCAGGTATATCACGTACACTGCGCATGGAATGCGTGTCTATGCAGAGGAGTTGGTGACACCACTACGACTTGCAGGCAGGCCTGCTGCCACCTCCCCTACTCCTACTCCATCCTCTTCGATAACCTCCTCGGCTGAGTCCTCTTCTGCTGCTGCGTCTTGCTTCACATCATCTGCACCCCCCCAGCTCCCCAGGGGCTATTCCACATCCCGGATACGACAGTGTCATGCCGTCTTGGGGTTGACTTGCCTGAAAGCAGAGAGTCACACCGGACCAGCACTCCTGTCCGCCCTGAACGCACAGGTGGATCAGTGGCTGACTCCGCACCAACTGGAGATTGGCAAAGTGGTGTGTGACAACGGAAGCAATTTGTTGGCGGCATTGAATTTGGGCATGTTGACACATGTGCCGTGCATGGCACATGTGTTGAATCTGATTGTACAACGCTTTGTGCATAAGTACCCAGGCTTACAGGACGTCCTCAAGCAGGCCAGGAAGGTGTGTGGCCATTTCAGGCGTTCCTACACGGCCATGGCGCACTTTTCAGATATTCAGCGGCGAAACAACATGCCAGTAAGGCGCTTGATTTGCGACAGCCTGACACGTTGGAATTCAACACTCCTAATGTTCGACCGCCTGCTCCAACAAGAAAAAGCTGTCAACGAGTATTTGTATGACCAGGGTTCTAGG
The DNA here is from genome assembly GCF_905171765.1 of Bufo bufo. Taxonomy (NCBI): domain Eukaryota; kingdom Metazoa; phylum Chordata; class Amphibia; order Anura; family Bufonidae; genus Bufo; species Bufo bufo. The sequence goes on along the minus strand of NC_053392.1, from coordinate 482,264,051 downwards.
ACAGCCTCTGCGGAGCTGGGAATTTTTTTGCCACGTTACTGGACGCTCATGCGCAATGCCTGTAGGCTCATGCATCCTTTTGAGGAGGGGACAAACCTAGTCAGTCGCACTGAAGGCACCATCAGCGACATCATCCCATTTGTTTTCTTCCTGGAGCGTGCCTGTCACGACCATTGTCATGGTCGTGACTCCTTGAGCTGCATGCAGTTGCCCGTGCTCTGGTCTTGTTGTCAACCACAGGTGAGGGCTGTTAGTATTTTGCCTCACGTGTGGTTGCCGCTGGCAACATGATGTCATTGGCAGTATAGCAGCCTGAGCTGGTTTCTAGGCAGCTTGCTGTCAAGTGCATGAGGTTGCACCTGGCAACCTGTCTTTGTAGGCGTGCACTTTGTCTGTTTGGTGTGCACGGGGTTTAGTGTGTGTGCATTTCCCTTTAAGTGACACTTACCTTGTCTGGTGTTGGAAGGGTTAATTCCCTTCCCAGTGTGTGTCTGTGTGGGTGTGGCTACTTGGGCTATTTAGCCTCTGCTGGATGCCTGTAGCTGAGGAGTACTCCAGCCATGCATTATGCTGGAGTCATCCTCCTGGTGTTATATTATCTGTCCAGTGAGGGCCACCCATGTGGTCATAAAAAAAAACTACTGTATTGATGTTATGCTTATGTTTGTGTGGAGTCTCACCTTATTGCAGTTATGGATCTGGTTTCCTGTGGGAGTTATGTTGTGTGCTGTGTCCTTTTGTGTTTGGTGTGGACAACAGCTATTGAGCACGGGTTCCAGTCAGTGTGTCTGAGAAAGGTAGGGGTGGAAGTGGTTTCACTCGCCTGCCATATCCATATGCTGTTGATGTTCCCCTTTCCTGGCAGCTTGGCCAGTGAGACTTCTGTTTGTCCGTGTCTAGGAGGAACAGGTCGTCTTACCCTGCTCCTAGTCCAGGGATCTCCTGAGGGCTAGTAGGGACCCGAGGTTCCTGAGTATGAGCCCTCCTACCATCTGGGTTGGCTCATACAGTTAAGAGTCAGGGTCAGAGTTAGGGACGCTTTAGGAGGTGACCTGCTCCCTAATTCTGTTGTCCTGGCCTAGCAGCTTACTGATCCTTTAACATCGCACGGATGAGGGTTTCCCCCACTCTCATCCGTGACAGTGCCCTGCGAAGAGTGCTGGATCAGGCCGTAGATGAGCATGAAGAGGAGGAGGAAGAGTTGTGGTCACCATCACCACCAGAAACAGCCTTATCAGCATCGCTTGATGGACCTGCGGCAACGCTGGAAGAGGAGTCTGAGGAAGAGGAGTCAGAGGAGGAATGTGGCTTTGAGGAGGAGGAAGACCAACCACAGCAGGCATCCCTGGGTGCTCGTTGTCACCTATCTGGTACCCGTGGTGTTGTACGTGGCTGGGGAGAAGAACAGACCTTCAGTGAGATCAGTGAGGACGAGGAACGGTATATGAGTAGCTCGGCATCCAACCTTGTGCAAATGGGGTCTTTCATGCTGTCGTGCCTGTTGAGGGACCCTCGTATAAAAAGGCTGAAGGAGAACGACCTGTACTGGGTGGCCACGCTACTAGACCCCCGGTATAAGCAGAAAGTGCCTGAAATGTTACCGAATTACCGGAAGTCGGAAAGGATGCAGCAGTTCCAAAATAAGTTAAAAAGTATGCTTTACACAGCGTATAAGGTTGATGTCACAGCACAACGGGAATCTAACAGGGGAAGAGGTGAAAGTAATCCTCCTCCGACCACGCCGGCAAGGACAGGACGCTTTAGAGACGTGTTGTTGATGGAGGACATGCAGAGCTTTTTAAGTCCTACGCATCGCCACAGCCCTTCGGGGTCCACCCTCAGAGAACGACTCGACTGACAGGGAGCAGACTACCTTGCCTTGACTGCAGATATTGACACTCTGAGGAGCAATGAACCCCTTGACTACTGGGTGTGCAGGCTTGACCTGTGGCCTGAGCTATCCCAATTTTCGATAGAACCTCTGGCCTGCCCCGCTTCAAGTGTCCTGTCAGAAATGACCTTCAGTGCAGCAGGAGGTACTGTCACTGAGAAGAGAAGTCGCCTAGGTCAAAAAAGTCTAGATTACCTCACCTTTATTAAGATGAATGAGGCATGGATCCCGAAGGGACTGACAGTGGGCGATACATTTGACTAAAAAAGGCCTGATGAGATGAGCTGCCTTGGGCTAAAAATGGTCCACACGCTACTGTATTTTATCTCTGCATGCCGGATGACTTGCGGGACTTATCCGCCACCAACTAGGGTTCAAGCCGCAATGTTTTAGTGTACTTTCTGCCTGGAAAACATCAATTTTACCGGCTGCTGCTACAGCAGCGGCTGCAACAATACCTAATTTTTTAGGCATGTGTACATGCCTAATTTTTCTGGCCTCTGGTGCTGCACTATGGCTGCAAAAACAAAACAAAAAAAAGGCACATACATGTGTCAATTCCCCTTCATGATTGTTACCTTGTTGTGGTGAAGGGGCTTGCGTATCACAATGAAGAAATCACCTCTATGAGTGTGTTGGCAATGGCAATGTTGGCACACCACAGATGATAAGGTCGTTGCTTCATTGTGAACAGACCAAAAGCGATCGGCTGGATAATTTTGCATAGAAAAAACATTAATTTTCTTTGTGATCATCTAAGGTGATCATTAAAGCCTACTAGGCCAACAATGGGCCCACACTGCAGAATCATTGTTTTCTGGGTCACTTAACTGTCACTAAACTACCTCAGCATGACCATAGGCTTTGAAAAACCGCCATCGCCTGCAATCTGCCAAACGTGCGCACGAGCACAGTCATTACTACACCAAGATTGACGCATAGAGGAATATAATTTATGTATGTTAACTATTGACAACTCTTTGCAGTTGTCTAAAATCTATTCCATAGACCGGCCCCTGATAGGGGACGTAACAGGGATTAAACTGATAGGAATAGTACTACTTAACATACCACTCATATCTGGTGGCACAGTACATTGCACGGCGCACGTGCAGTGCCCCAAATTGGAAGTAGGAGGACCGACCAAGCATCTTTTTCCATCTCCCGGTTCCTAAAATCTATTCCATACACGTCCCCTGATAGGGGACGTAACAGGAATTAAACTGATAGGAATAGTACTACTTGGCATACCACTCATATCTGGTAGCACAGTACATTGCAAGGCGTACGCGCAGTGCCCCAAATTGGAAGTAAGAAGACCGACCAAGCATCTTTTTCCATCTCCCGGTTCCTAAAA
>NC_053392.1:481579140-481659164 GCF_905171765.1 Bufo bufo | reverse complement strand
GGTAGTGGTCTGAGACCCCACACCCCTGCCATTTAGCTGTGTAGTGGACAGAGCTTGTCACTGTAGCATTGTTTCCACTGACTTCAATGGGAGCTTCCTCCACTATACAGTTGACGGAGCGGTGTATTTCTGCTTCCAACTTCCAGTGACAGAGCAACAACCAAGAGTTTGGGGCATCGGACCACTGACAATTAACTAGTGATGCCCTATCCTGAAGATAGTCCAACACTTAGTTAAAGCTGGATAATCCCTTAAATTCCTAGGCCATGATGCCAAATAAATACCAGTGCCCTGAATCTATCATACACCATAATAGTGCAGCAGTTTTTCATCAGGGAGAGAGCACCTTAATCAGAGTGAGGAGACTTATAGGCCATACATGCTCCTCTGGAATTCTGGGATGGAAGGGATGCAAATGAGCTCTTAACAAGCTCCGCCTCTAATGCCACCAGATGTAAGGCAGCTATCCTAGGATCTAGGTGGCATTAGAGGCAGAGCTTGTTAAGAGCTCATTTGCATCCCTTCCCCCGCAGTTTTTCATGGCATGGGCGCTTTTGGGCTGTGTCAGAGACCAGGGCCTGTGTGTGACTGCAACCTCTCCACCATGATAGTTGTTTTCCTGGGTTTACACTGGTATTATAACATGTGCGCCATTTCTGACTTGTCTTATAATAGAAAATCTAATCTTTGAAAGTGAATATATTATTATTACTATTATATATATTTGGATATTGTATTTTTATTGAAAACAATATGCCTTTTACAGACATTGGAACATCTGAATGGGGCACCAGTGACGGCTGACATGCTTGATCAGGGCCGGATTAACGTAGGGGCGGATGGAGCTGCAGCTCCAGGCCCCTGCATGAAAATAGGCCCAGCAGCCCGCATACAGGGCCGGACTGGCACGGCCCGTTAGGCCGGTAGCCTTGACTGCTGCACGGCCGGCCGTGCCGACAGCTCCTTGACTGGTACAGTATTACACAGAGGGACTGACAGAGAGAGAGGAGCCCATCCCCCGGCCCCGCCCCCAACAGCAGGCTCCAGCACGGACATTGCCCGGAGCCTGACTCCTCCCACACATGTGACTGATCACATGATCATGACATCACGGAAGGTCCTTCAGCCTGCTAGCTGCTGCTTGTGCAGAGCTGTCATCCGGCTGTTCAGGGCTGTGTATCAGGTAGGACTCGGAGGCTGAGTACAGAGTACAGTCATAGCACACATCCCCTATAACAGTGCATCATCCATAGGTCCCCCATAACAGTGCCAACCACAGATCCCCATAACAATGCCATCCACAGTTTCCCATAACAGTGCCAACCACAGATCCTCCATAACAGTGCCATCCACAGATCCCCATAACAATGCCATCCACAGATCCCCCATAACAGTGCCAACCACAGATCCTCCATAACAGTGCCATCCACAGATCCCCATAACAATGCCATCCACAGATCCCCATAACAGTGCCATCCACAGATCCTCCATAACAGTGCCATCCACAGATCCCCATAACAGTGCCATCCACAGATCCCCATGACAGTGCCATCCACAGATCCTCCATAACAGTGCCATCCACAGATCCCCCATAACAGTGCCATCCACAGATCCTCCATAACAGTGCCATCCACAGATCCCCCATAACAGTGCCATCCACAGATCCCCATGACAGTGCCATCCACAGATCCTCCATAACAGTGCCATCCACAGATCCCCCATAACAGTGCCATCCACAGATCCTCCATAACAGTGCCATCCACAGATCCCCCATAACAATGCCATCCACAGATCCCCATAACAGTGCCATCCACAGATCCCCATAACAGTGCCATCCACAGATCCTCCATAACAGTGCCATCCACAGATCCTCCATAACAGTGCCATCCACAGATCCTGTATAACAGTGCCATCCACAGATCCTGTATAACAGTGCCATCCGCAGATCCTTCATAACAGTGCCATCCGCAGATCCCCCATAACAGTGCAGGGGTGTGGAAATTTAAAACAAAAACTACTTGTCGAAGGACTAAAGCGGGGGCTCGATCTACTTGTTCCTCATGACAACCTACTTGTCCTGATACAAAAAATAATTTTAAATCAAAACCTTATTTCAATGCACCGCCACGCTTTCTTATGCAGGGATGGGTGGCTGGCTTGCGTTCCAGCCTTTGTGGTGTGAAATGACTAAGTTTAGGCCTCGTTCACACCAGATGATTCTGTCCAGAATGCCTACATCGTGGCCGGCTCACTATGTTGTGGGGCAGGAGGGGGCGTGACAATCCATTGAAGTGAATGGCACCGTAGCCACAGGCGCAGGCGATCGGATGCACGGGATCGCAAGGCACAATTATGCCTGAGGTCCGGTCACAAGGCTGCTTGCAGCATTTGGTTTGGACTGGGCCGCAGACATAATGTGCCTTGCGATCCTGTGCAGCCAATCGCATTGCAGCCGTTGGGCATGGTTATGGTGCCAATCACTTCAACAGACCACTACGCCCCCTCCTGCCTCACAATATAGTTAGCCGGCCGCAATGCGGTGCAGGGCATTCTGGACAGAATCAGGCCGGAACGCACTGCCTGGTGTGAACGAGGCCTTAATGTGATCACAGCAATTAGTTTAGTGCACACTCTTGCTAATCTTAGCACATTACTACCCGTACCTCTAGGTGGTTTAGGCAAACTAGCTGCTGATGTGGCATGGAAAGGACCCCCCTCACCTTCCCAGTTTGACAACACATGCAGAAAGGGGGTCCTCTGAGGGGTGCTGGCAGAGGTGAAAGTTCTATCAATGCTCCTGGATCTGGAACGGCTCTGTCACTGCTCCTCCCCCAGAACCTTTCATTGCTCCACCCCTCCAGCTCTGTAATTTCTTCTTCCCCACGCTGTCACTACACCACGCCCCCCCCTTCCCACTCTGTCACCGCGGCTGCATCACTGCTCTTAGAGATGGGAAGTTCGGATCTTTTTCATGAATCAGATCTTCGGTTCACTTGCTGAGGCTACTTTCACACTAGCGTTCAGAGCGGGTCCGTCTGATGTTTCATCAGACGGATCCGCTCCTATAATGCAGACGTTTGCATCCGTTCACAAAAATTTCTAAGTCTGAAAGTAGCCTGAGCGGATCCGTTCAGACTTTACATTGAAAGTCAATGGGGAACGGATCCGCTGGAAGATTGAGCCATATGGTGTCATCTTCAAGCGGATCCGTCCCCATTGACTTACATTGTAAGTCTGGACGGATCCGCTCGCCTCCGCACGGCCAGGCAGACACCCGAACGCTGCAAGCAGCGTTCAGGTGTCCGCTCACTGAGCGGAGCGGAGGCTGAGCGCTGGCAGACTGATGCATTCTGAGCGGATCCGCCTCCACTGAGAATGCATTAGGGCTGGACAGCTGCGTTCAGGACCGCTTGTGAGCCCCTTCAAACGGAGCTCACGAGCGGAGCTCCGAACGCAGGTGGGAAAGTAGCCTGAGTCGGCTCTCAAGTGAACCGAAGGTCAGGAGGGACTGGCTCCTGGCAAACACAGCTCTGCTGCAGTGAATGCCGTGGAGCAGACTGTGATGTAGTGGCTATAGTTATTGCAGGGACTCAGATAATTGTCTGAGAGTTTATTAGTTAAAAGAATGGTGTCACTGAGTCCCTACCAGGCTTCCTGCTCTGCTACACTGCTGCATGCACCCTGTACACACACAGCTCTGCTACATGCTATACTAGCTCTGCTACATGCTACACACAGCTCTGCTACATGCTATACTAGCTCTGCTACATGCTCCCCCCCCCCCCCCCCATGGGGGTTCTACAAAAGAGCTATTGTGGGGCAAAATTCATATTCGTGTTTTAAAATGAATGCTTTCGCCTTTTATAAACAAGTAAATAATGACACAATGCTGTGGGGCTGGTGTGCAACTTTTTCCAGGGCTGGTTTTTATCCCCAGTCCGGCCCTGTCCGCATAGGCCAACCGGAGCTAGGCCCGCATAGGCCGCCTCGCTGAGGTTGCCTGGCGGCCGCCCCGCAACCCTTTAGTAGGACCGAACCGTGCTGACTGTCAGATGATGACAGGGCCGGCGCGCAAGGAGAAATCTCCCAGGCCGGCCCTTTACAGAACTCACCAGGACAGTGACAGCTGACAGATCAGCTCAGGTGACAGGTCAGCTGTGCATGCCCCGCTGCGTCGTCACGTCAGACTCCTCCCCTGGGGCCTAGGCCATGCCGTAAAGTGAAAGACCGTGACGGCTGCTGCGCGCGGGAAGTTCAAAATTCTTCCTGCGTGGAGTCAGGGGTGCTGCCAGCGGTGAGTCGCGTTCAGCAACCTTCAGTGTACTGCCCAGAAAACAACTCATAGGCGGTAAGTAAATCAGCATTGGCTCACCTCACCTATTATACTGTATACTGTATAATTTATACATGTCATTCAGGAGCATGGAAAAGCTGGGTGATGATTTTTTTCACCTACCTTTTCCATGCTCCTGAATTGCATATCTGCTTATAGGCATATATATCTTTATAATAGCTGAGCCTGATCTATTATAAACAGATATGCCATTCAGGAGCATGGAAAAGCTAAGGAGAAATAGTCACCTAGCTCTTCAATGCTCCTGGGTGGTATATCTGCTTATAATAGATCAGGTATTATAAACAGATATGCCTATAGGCAGATTTGCCACTCAGGAGCATAGCATGGAAAGGTAAGGTGAGAAATTGTCACCTAGCTTTTCCATGCTCCTGAATGGCAGATCTGCATATAATAGCTTGGCTATTATAAACATGTATGCATATAAGCAGATATGCCATTCAGGAGTATGGAAAAGCTAGGTGACTATTTCTTGCCTACCTATCTTTTCCAAGCTCCTCAATGGCATATCTGCTTATAATAGATTAGCTTTTATAAACACATATGCCATTCAGGAGCATGGAAAAGCTAGACGTGAATAGCTTTTCATGCTCCTGAATGACATATCCAGCAGCACTAGTTAACTCCTTGGGGGGTGGCTATACATAATACAGCCATCTATATAGATGGCTGTATATTTAAACTGTGGCCAGAGATGTACACTTAGGCTAAGTTCACACAGCAGATTTTTCACACGCAAACCCGTGCGTAAATCTGCTTCAAAATTACGCATGAACTTTAGTCCAATAGACTTGAATGGGATTACGCAGACCCGTTCACACTTCAAACTTTATGCATGCGTATTTTCACATGTGTAATTTTGCGTAAATTCACACTTTATTTGTGCTATAAAAAGTTGCTCTGCGTTGCGTTTTCATTTTCTATAAAAAGGCCCATTAAAATCTTCTGCACCAGGCCCACGATGCTCTTAATCCGGCCCTGTGCTTGATGCTCCACCCTATATATGTAAGTGTCATAGTAAATACCAACGTATAAAAATTCTATCCCCTAATGTCACCCTAAAGGCTCTGAGGCTGTAGGGAAGTCAAATTCCTCAATGTTTTACCCGTCAATGACCTGAATATCACAACTACAGATGAGCGACGTTTTGAAAAATTTGATTTGGATTCTTCACCGAATTTCACAAAGAAATTCGATTTGTGACAAATTGCTTTGTCACAAAGCGCCTTTCTATGTATGTAGGGGAGCAATGACAGGGAACGGCAATCGCACTGCTCCCCATCATTGAACCCCTTAGATGCCGCATTCAATACCGATCGCGTCATCTGAGGCTGCAAATTAGACCTTTCAGGGGTTAATCAGGTTAAAAAAATATATAAAATACTCACCTTATCCATTTGGTCGCGTAGAAAGCCGTCGCGGCCATCTTGATTGGAGATCCCATGCTAAATCTAATGCAGAGACTTGATGACATCATTAAGCTGGCCAGGCACACCGGCGTGGTGACGTCATACATCACCCTACATGAGATTTCTAGGCTGCACTATGTCCTCTTGCAGGTCACACACCAATCTCATGCAGTACAGTGTCCAGTTATGAAAAAGCTCGGGACTAAAAGAAGACATTATGATAATAGCATTAGACCATGCAGATGTTATTTTAAACAATGTAATTATACTTTTTCCCAGATATCTTATGATCAGCCGCCTGCTGCCAGGGGACTCTCTGAAGCCATATTTCACCTATATAAAGGTAAGTCATCATTAGTTACTGTACTGGCTAGTAGCCCTGTACATTGAATCACATTGCAGATATGTCTTCTAGATTCTGGTTATTCATATGTAATAATATGATAGCACCTAAGGACAGGAGGGAAATCTACCTGTGATATACCTGGCTGAACAAATATGGATGGGATCCAAGCATCATATCTGACCATTCAAAGATCTCAGCCAAAAAGACTAACGTTACAGTATAAAGACAATGTCAGGGCAAGAATGAGACTAAAATGCAGCCTGGAGCATATGCAGCAAGCCCCTGAGGGGCCGATGCAGATGATTGGAGTGATAGTGGCCCTGATCAATGTTTTGTCACAGTGTACTCCCTCAGGCCGTTGCTTCCTGGGGATCAGTAGTGTTGAAGAATGAAGCTTGAAGTAAATGTAGAACAGTCTTTTTTAATAAGTGCAAAGTGTAACTTCAGGTACATTCAATAGGAGCAATTTCCAAGTTCTCAATTCCAAGTTCAGCAATTCTCTGGTACCAGTAAGGATTATGGGGCAGGCTGAAATTTAGCACTTGTACTGTACTGGCCTAGTAGAAGTCCCTCACCTCACAGCAGTGCCTTTTATGCTGGTCCTAGCTGTTCCCGCTGCTGTCTGATTCCTCTTAAGTATCTGCTTGAGAAAGTCTTTAGTTAATCTCCTGAAGAATCCTTCTTAGGAGCAGGAGCTCAGGAGTGTGCTTCCTCTCCTCTCTGTGTGTCTATGGGAACTCCCCCTCCTGGCAGGAAGCAGGACCAGCCCACTCCTACCAAGAGGCGAGGAACAGCTTGCCTCCTTATGATGTTTTCTGTACCCATTCACTTTTAGACGGGGTTACAGTGAATCTCCACAAGCCACAACCAAGGAAAATATGAGTATCGATTTCTTCAGTTTTGAAGTAGGATAAGACAAGAACAATAAAGCCAAAGGGCCTGTGTTTGTTACAATAATGCTGCTAACTGTATAGTAGGTCTCAAAGATGCAGTGCCAGAATTACTTAATCAATGCATATCCCCACCATTTATGTAGTAAAAGGGTTGTCCTCTCACAGTGATGTATGTATCAGGGACGGGAGGGTGTAGGTGTGAACAGTGACCAGGTACGTACCTATACCAGCAGGAAACAATTTATATTTTTTTTCCTGGGCTCTGCAGGTGATTCTCAAGACATGGGATATGAGCAGATCTTCTGCTGAGCCTCTTCATATCTGTATCCAGGTCCAACTCCCAGCGATCCATGAGAGGCGGATATCTCAGGTTGGTAAAGGATGAAAGAATTACCATATACAGTAGATACACAGGAAGGTGGAGGGGTAGATGGGATAAGTAATGATTGAAAATCAGCATGTTGTGTATGTTGTGTAGGATATTGGGAGGCAGAAATTGGGAATTAATAAAAAAAAGAGCACAATTGTTCATATGTCCACCATGACAGTTGTCCGTCAGAAACTGGAGCTCGAGGTGCTTGGATGGGGAGTAGGGAGGCTTTATGCATCATGGGGGGATTGATCACTCCCTGCACTCCACTATTTTATCTTTAAATAAGGCTTTGTGACTATTTTGGCTTTTTTTTTGCACAAAAAGTCACAAACATCTTGCAACTTTTTGCATTTTTCACACCACTCACTTTAGTTTGGAAAACTGGGTGGAAAGTGGAAGTGGTTAGCTATGGTAAGTGTTTCACTCCTGATTTATCAGTGCAAATTCTTTATAAAAGTAGAAAAGGAAGTTGCGAACTTACTGCACTAATGGGGTGACGTAAAATAATGAGTAACATTTCAATACAAAGTGTTACGAATAGGGTCCAAATTTAAAGGTGTTGTGCGCTGTAATGATATCAGATCGGCGGGGGTCCCCCTCCCGACCACTCAGTGTTTGTGCAAGTGATCTATCCTCAATATTTACCTGCACACCATCTAGCTTGTAGCGAAGGAGCAGTGTAACTAGAAACTGCTCGTCCCATTCACTTGAACGGGAGAAGAAACTGTAATTACACTGCACTGCCTTTATGATCTAGACGGCGCTCAGGTAAAGATTGAAGATGACGCAACACTTGCAGTAGCGCTGCAGCCTCCTTAATCAGCTGTTCGGCAGGGGTACTGGGAGTCAGACCCCCACTAATCTGATATTGATGACATATCCTGAGGAAAGGTCATCAATATCACTACAGCGTACAAACCCTTTAACAAACAGTATGCAACGTTTCATAAATTGTGTGCAAAGTACACCAATACAGACACAAGCAAAATTGACTTCAAATGTTACCCTTCTGATAAACCCCCCCACAATGTGTTGCACTGGAGTAGGGTGCACCAAATTTATTAAAAAGCAGATACCTATAAATAAATTAGGCGCATCTCTGGCACTCCGTGTGTGAGAAACGCAAGTCTACATCATCTAGGAGCAGGCACAGACTTGAGATATAGCATGTGGCAGTTTCTGGTGCACCTTATAGTACATCCGGCAGACTGCGGTAAGCCTCCCCCTCCCACTAAGCTCCATCTTTTCTTGCCACTTTGCAAAAACCTCTACAATTTGGGAATTATGGTCCACACATGGCGAGAGCCATAATTTGCAACTTTTTTATGCCACTATTGTGGTGTAAAGACATTGATAAATGTCCCCCACTGAGTCCCCTCCGGGCCATTGTGTCTGTGGCCCATGGTGGCTGCTGTAAAGAATACATGCTCTAAATGCTCAGGCAAGATGACTGTCCTCCCAACCAATAAAAAATCTGCAATCAGAAACTAAAAACAGAACTGGATATGTGCCACTAGTTGGTTTTAACTGGAGGGAATCTGTCAGCACTTGTGACCATGCTAAACTGCTGACAGCAACAGGTAGGGGCTGAAGGGAGCAACAATTGCCCCCAGACGCTTCTCAACAAACGACTCTTTCAGTGTTACTCCCCCTAGGACAGTGGTGGCGAAACCTCCAGTACTCCAGCTGTCGTGAAACTACGACTCCCAGCATGCTCCATTCATTCCTATGGAGTTCTGAGAACAGCCAAGCAAGTGTACATCTTAGGAGTTGTAGTTTTACCACGGCTGGAGTGCCGGAGGTTAGCCATCACAGCCCTAGGACATATGTTGCATCTAGATTATTAGTACCCAGATGCAAAAAAAATTTTCATTTAATCATTAGTCTTTTTACAATTCCAAAAGAAACCCTTTGAGAATTTATATATATATTATAATATATTTATATTCCCCAGCGCTTTACAGATATTAGCATCACACTGTCCCCAACGGGGTTCACAGTCTAAATTCCCTCGATTGTGAGGGTCATAAATTAGATGCATCTCCAGCAGTCCATGCACCTGGGGTAAAAAGTACTCCAGCCCCTGACCCTAGAAAATGTATCATTGCTGATGTCCTGGCCCCTGCCACTCCTCAGTGCCGAACGTGGCACAAAAACACCTATGCGACAGTATTTTATAAAAAAGGCCCTTATGAATTTTTTTAAGCCAAAACCAGGCGCAGTTCTATACATAATTGACCCCCATTCTGATTTAACACCTTTTTTATTTTCTACTTAATTACATATGTGTTCCTTCATCATTTTCATGTTTTCAACATGAATCTACAATGTAGAAAATAAAAACAGACAAGAAAACCAAGGACTGAAAAATGATGTTTAAACTTTTGATTGATAATGTATATCATCAGAATGGGCTTGGAATATTAGGATTATATAGGTATGTGTTTATAGTTTTGTTTTATAGAAAGTGTTTCTTTGATTTTAATTATGATATTTTATATGCACAGACGCGAGGTAACTCTCCAACATGAATGAAGATTTCCAGACTGACGGATTAATGTGATTTTGGATCAGGATTGCAGCTCTCCCTTGGATCTTCATGTTATGGATATTATCTCCTCCTCTACATTTTTCTATGGACTTATGACACTATTCAATACTTGTGGTGAACCACTCAGCACCGGTATAGGGACTGAGCATGTTGGCATGTCATCTTTGTACGTGGATTTGGTATGACATGCAGAGTTGACGGACCACAGGCAAGCTAATGCTGACCACGTTGTAGTTCTGTACCTACCTTTGTGATGAAATGGTCAGGAGTGGCTGATGCACAAAGTCACCCTTATGGGACATTGGCGGCCCTATGAATTACTCTCTAATAGACACCTTCAGATTACTTGTATCCGGGTATTATTCCCATGATATACGGACCAGATGATTTGATTGAGGCTTTGCATATTTGTGGTGCTGGTTCCCTAGGTGCGCCCCTCTATAAAAATTATGGGTTGCAGCTTATGTCACGTTCTAGTGCCTGACTATAGTCATATTCAGCTGTGAGGTCCTAGAAACGTTGAATTGATTTCTATTTTGGTAATAGAGTTGAATATATGACTTGTATGTTGAGACGGTTTCAAAGCCAATAAGACGCTACAATGTATGGCGCATACGTGGAGGATGTATGACGCCTGCATTATACAGTAGATGCTGCCGAACGAGAATGCTAAAAAGACCACTTCCTTTACTTCAAGTCAGGAGTGCTGCAGTTTTTTTCTGAATACACAAATTACACCAAATATTATTTTTTCTGTGTTTATCTTCCTTGTAATTCCATTTAACTTCCTTGTCATCCACAATTGCCTCTTTCACACTTGCTTTCATATCCCTCCTACCATACAGCACACTTCACCACCTTTCTATTTGCCCTGTCTCAGTGGCTGGCCAATTTTAGCCTGGGGTACAAGCACACAGCACTGGCCCATGTATAGCGGCCAACCCTTAACCTGTTTAGCTCCGCCTACCATATAAAGGCGGTATAGGTAAATGGACTTTAAATCATGAAAAGGCGGCAACTGGTTGTGTTATGATGTTGGGATCGTACACACATGTGCAATCCCAGATACAGGACATAACTGAGTCCGTAGCAATAGTTTGCTCATTAGAGGGACCAGATTTACCAACTCCTGAGCTGAAGAAACTCCATTGACTATAATAGGGTCTACTCAGGATACTTCTCCTTTAGTGGACAAAAAATTCTTGCATGCAGGACTTTTTTGTCTGGTCTTTTTGACAGAATATGTGACAGTGGCCCGAACTCAGATGTAAATGGATGGTATTAGATTAAAATGTAGCATCAAATGATGCACGTTTAAGACAAATACAGAGCAAGAACCAAGATCACTACATACATATGCAGCACGCCAGACCTGCAGGGTATTGCGATTGTGAGGTCACGGTTAACGGCAAGCGAGGGTTACTCACAGTTCTGTAGGGAAACCCTTGGCAGGCATACAGCAGTGAAGGAGAGGTTGGCACAGGAGTCCTCTGGGGCACACTCTGTATTTAGGGACCAGGCCTGGTGGTGGATGAGGTGCCCTGGATGTTGCAGGTGTTTTATGTGCCTGGGGCAAGGTCCCTTTAAGGTTCGTGACGCCAGTGCCTGTAACGGTGGCACACCGATGGGTAGTATTAAGGAGTGAGGTACACAGATGGTATGGTGAACCAAACTTAGCTTCACTGTAATCAATTCAACTTTATACAGTTGGATGTCAACTCAGTCCCACATATCAGGTACACTTCACAAGCAGGTTTTCACAATTATGGCAGGTATACTGTTTCCTTGCAAGATACTCAGAGGGTAAACAACAACACACTCAGAATCAGGCTGTACCGTCTCCTCGGAGATAGTGTACACTGTTCCTTTGAACTCCTGTCTGGTTTTTATCCCAAGGCCCGGATACCTCAATGTGGGCTTTTATCCTTGGTAACAATCTTCCTCAGGTACTCATCCTTGCTTTACAATACTACTCCTTCTGCCCTTCAGCTTACTTGTACTAGCTGGACATGCTGGCTCTGCTTGACTTGGTGGGAACTGCAGGTTCTCTCCCAGGAGGCAAACTCTTCCTTTGGGGTGTCTTCTGAGCTAACCATGGCTCTCTTGATCAGCAGGTAGGCTAGGATCCCTCTACTAGCCTCCTGGTAACAACTAGAAGCCTGGGCTGTCTAGTTGCATGTCAGGAGAAGGCTCTGGCTTGTCCTTCTAACTTGTCTCTGCAGACTCCTGACCCTGCACTCCCTCTCCCTGTCTGGGCCTGGACCTTTATATTAGGGGTTCTCTAACTCCCTCTAACGTCTGGGATGACTAACTGCATCCAACTAGGCCTGCTATTGCATATTACAGGGGAACATTGCACACAAAAATACAGTATAAAATACATAAGATGCACAATTAAATATAACTTTCCTGTCCCTTGTGAGGAAGAGTAACGCACACACCAATTGACCCTTGTGTAGTGCCCACGCCTATCTAGTGGGACACTACACATACAGCACCAGAACCAGGCCCATAAGTCAAACTCAGCACCAGAACCATGTGCAGTACATATATAAATCACCAGATTTTAAAAGCGGATCTCCTCTTCTTTCTACTTTCTTCAGGACCTGGCTAAAGGACCTTTGATGACGTCACTGCGCTCATCACATGGTCCATCACCATGGTGATAGATCATGTGACGGACCATGTGATGAGCGCATTTTTCTCACGCGCGTGCAAAACGCATTGAAACTGTCACGGTCATGGCCGTGACTCCTGGAACCGCATGCAGTTGCCTGCGGTCTTGTCTGGTTGTCAATCACAGGTGAGGGCTGTAGTATGTTGCCTCACCTGTGGTTGCCGCTGGCAACATAATGTATGTGGCAGTATAGCAGCCTGAGCTGGTGTTAGGCAGCTTGCTGTAAAGTGCATGCGGTTGCACCAGGCAACCTGTGTTTGTATGTGTGCACTTTTGTCATTTTGGTGTGCACGGTATTTATGTTATGAGTACACTTCCCCTTTAAGTGGCTGTCTTCCCTTATCTGGTGTAGGAAGGGTTAACTCCCTTCTTTGTGTGAACACTGGGTGTGTCTGTGTGTGGGTGTGGCTACATGGGCTATAAAGCCTCAGTGGAGACCTGAAGCTGAGGGGTACTCCAGCCTTGTAGTAAGCTGGAGGCATCCTCCTGGTCTCTAATACCATCTGCCAGTGAGGGCCACCCTTGTGGTCATAAATGTTTATCTGTGATGTTAAGTTGATGTTGTTTTCCTTTCATGTTTAATGCAGCTATGGATCTGGGTTCCTGTGTGTGTATGTGTGTTTGCTGTGTCCATTTATGTATGGTGTGGACATCAGCTTGTGAGCACGGGATCCAGTCAGCAAGGCTGTGGCAGGTAGGTGTGAACTACTGTAGTTCTCCTGCCATATCCATACGTCTGTTTATGTACCACATCTCCTTGCAGCTTGGCCAGTGAGACTCCTGTTCCTCCGTATCCAGGAGGAACAGGTGGTCTTACTCTGCTTCTAGTTCAGGGCCACCCTGAGGGCTAGTAGGGACCCCAAGGTTCCAGAGTATGAGCCCTCCTACCATCAGGGTCGGCTCATACAGCTAGGAGTCAGTGTCAGAGTTAGGGACGTAATAGGAGGTGACCTGCTCCCTAATTCTGTCGTCCTGGTCGAGTAGCGACCATACATCTTCTGGCATCGCACGCCTGAGGGTTTCCCCCATCCTCAGCCGTGACAGAAACGCTTTGCACCCGCATCTTGTCCGGCCCTCACACGCGACGCCCATGTGAAAGAGGCATTACTGTTTTGCTCCTGGTGGTGGAACAATCCGTTTCTTGTATACTACAAATTACTACCTGTTTACACATTCACTAATAGCTCAGTGTGTTATTAGATTGATTCCCAAGCATCCCATTGGTTTGAATCCAGCAGAAGCCATGAAAAAAATATTTTCCCAAGAAAAGAGAAACAGCATCATTCAGCTTATCGATAGCTGTGTCTCGGCCAAGCAATGGCAGTAGATGTGGCTCGTATGCTTTGTGGACAGTAGAAGATTGGCAACAGGTGATTTGGAGAGATGAGACAAAAGTCATTAGACTGGGCTTTGATGGGTGCAAATGGGTCTGGAAGAAACAAGGGAAAAGGGTGCTAACGGATCCGGAAATTGAAGGAACTGTCAAGTTCGGTGGAGGAAGTCTGAGTATATGGGGTTGTACGACAGCCAAAGGTGTTGGATACCTGACCAACAATGTCTGGAACGACCCATTATCCTCAGAATTTCAGAGAGAAATGCACTGTAACCAGCATGTACAACATTTGCTGCCTTCCTTGCTTAAATAAGGGCAATAATTGCCACCTGTTTTTCAAAGAATGAATGAGCTCACTCATTGAACTCCACACTGCTATTTTTTTGAACATGCCCCTTTTAACCGCCTCACGTCCGCCCATAGGATATAAACGTCCTATGGGTGGACGTCTATTTCTGACAGCACGTTTTAAAACGTCCTGTCAGAAATAGCAGCTGCACGCTAATCGTGCAGCTGCTGATCGGGTTGCCCGCTGACAGTGACAGCAGGGCAACCCAGAGATAAGGCAGGGACAGTGCCCAGGTGTCCCTGCCTTCACGATCGCTGCAGACACAGCGCTCACCGAGCGCTGTGTCTGCAGAGCAGGAAGCGCTGTGCGCTTCCTGTTCCGGCCCGGCGGTCATGTGACCGCCGCGACCGGAGAGTGCAGGGGCTGTGTGAGGTCTCTCAGAGACCTCGATCAGCCCTGCTGTGAGGCTGTACAGCGCAGGATTGCTGCTGTACAGCCTCTATAGGGGTGCATTTGTCCTGTAACTGGGGCTACTATGTCAGCCCCAGTTACAGGAGAAATCAACAGTGAAAAAAAAAAAAAAAAGTGAAGTAAATGTCCCCCAGAGTCTTGTATGACCTTATGGGGGACGAAAAGTGTAAAATAAAATAAAAATAAAAATAAAATAAAGTGTTGAAAAAAAAAAATAAAAAAAAGGTTCACATGTAAAAAAAAAAAAAATCCCAAGTAAGGAATAAAAAAAAAAAAAACAAAATAGAAAAAATAAAATAGACATATTTAGTATTGCCGCGTCCGTAAAAACCAGCTCTATAAAAATATCACATGACCTAACCCCTCGGGTGAACACCGTAAAAAATAAATTAAAAAAACTGTCAAAACAAGCAATTTTTGTCACCTTGCATCACAAAAGGTGCAACACCAAGTGATCAAAAACGCGTATGTCCCACAAAATGGTACCAATAAAACCGTCACCTCATCCCGCAAAAAATGAGCCCCTACATAAGAAAATCTCTCAAAAAATAAAAAAACTATAGCTCTTAGAACATGGAGACACTAAAACATCATTTTTTTGGTTTCAAAAATGCTATTATTGTGTTAAAGTGAAACAAATAAAAAAAAGTATACATATTAGGTATTGCCGCATCCGTAAAAACCAGCTCTATAAAAATATCACATGACCTAACCCCTCGGGTGAACACCGTAAAAAATAAATAAAAAAAACTGTGTCAAAACAAGCAATTTTTGTCACCTTGCATCACAAAAGGTGCAACACCAAGTGATCAAAAACGCGTATGTCCCACAAAATAGTACCAATTAAACCGTCACCTCATCCCGCAAAAAATGAGCCCCTACATAAGAAAATCTCTCAAAAAATAAAAAAAACTATAGCTCTCAGAACATGGACACATTAAAACATAATTTTTTGGTTTCAAAAATGCTATTATTGTGTAAAACTTTAATAAATGAGAAAAAGTATACATATTAGGTATCGCCACGTCCGTAACAATCTGCTCTATAAAAATGTCACTTGACTGAACCCCTCAGGTGAACGCTGTAAAAATAAATAAATAGAAACTGTGCTAAAACAACCAATTTTTTGGTCACCTTGCCCCATAAAGTGTTATAATGAATGATCAAAAAATCATATGTACCCAAAAATAGTACTAATAAAACTGGCACCTTATCCCCTAGTTTCCAAAATGGGGTCACTTCTTGGGAGTTTCTACTGTAAGGGTGCATCAGGGGGCTTCAAATGGGACATGGCATCTAAAAACCATGTGGAGTTCCTTTCCTTCTGCGCCCTGCCGTGTGCCCATACAGCAGTTTACGACCACATGTGGGGTGTTTCTGTAAACCGCAGAATCTGGGTAATAAATATTGAGTTTTGTTTGGCTGTTAACCATCGATGTGTTAAAGAAAAAAATTGATTAAAATGGAAAATCTGCCAAAAAAGTGAAATTTAAAAATTTGATCTCCATTTTCCTTTAATTCTTGTGGAACGCCTAAAGGGTTAACAAAGTTTGTAAAATCGGTTTTGAATACCTTGAGGGGTGTAGTTTCTACAATGGGGTCATTTATGGGGGTATCCACTATGTAGGCCCCACAAAGTGACTTCAGACCTGAACTGGTCCTTATAAAGTGGGTTTTGGCAATTTTCTTACAAATTTGAAGAATTGCTTCTAAACTTCTAAGCCTTCTAACGTCCTAAAAAAATAAAATGACATTTCCAAAATGATGCCAACATAAAGTAGACATATGGGAAATGTTAAATAATAACTATTTTATGAGGTATCACTTTCTGTTTTGAAAGCAGAGAAATTAAAATTTAGAAAATTGCGAATTTTTCAAATTTTTGGGTAAATTTGGGATTTTTTCATAAATAAAGGTGAAATATTTTGACTCAAATTTATGACTATCATGAAGTACGTGTCACGAGAAAACAATCTCTGAATGACTTGGATAAATAAAGGTGTTCCAAAGTTATTACCACATAAAGTGAGATATGTCAGTTTTGCAAAATTTGGCCTGGTCAGGAAGGGGGCAAAGGGCCCAGATGGGAAGTGGTTAATAAGTGATTGACCTACAGAGAATCAGCAGCATGCATGTCATGACTGTTGGGTTTCTATTACTCTACTACACCTGCTAGTAAATTATTTGCCATGTAGAAATATAATTTCTACAAAAAACTGTGATTGATCAGGTTAGTGATGTCTGACTGCTATTATTTTGTTTTAAAATTGTTTTTATTAGTTTTTAACACAGAATCTGAACATAAAGGTCGACAATGTTTCACCATTTTGGAAGTAAACATAAATATATATCCTGGGCGTACATTGCCCTAGTGTTTATTTTTTCAATTGTAGAAGAAGGACATAATCCTAGTCATTTGAGATAAAATATCAAATATCTCTCTACCTCCTATCTTGACAATAAAGCGAAGATACTTCCATTAGAGATCTATATAGACCAAATAACAACCAACTAAAGAAAAACTGTAGAAGGAAATAAAATGATAAAAATGGAAAGGGGAAGACATAGACATAACTTAAAAATAAAATGGAACAGGAGGGGGGGAGGGGGGGGGAGGAAAGCTTGATATGTTACGGATTACCACTGAGGCCGATGCAACACGATATGTCTTATCACAATTCCATCCGGAAGCAGGCAATTCAAATAAGTACCATAAATGAGGTTCAAATGCGCAAGTGGAGACTTCCTTTCTCAATATGTTCCCCTTTGCGTTGAGAATTCACACTCCCGAGAAATTCCTAAAAGACTTCCAAGGATTCCAAATATTTTCAAACCTCACAGGGGTGCGAGCATCCCAGTGTGCTATCTGTTCTAAGCGGAAGAGCTGATCGCATTTAAGTATCCAGTTTTGAATAGACGGAGGATTAGATTGTTTCCATGCTATTGCTATCATAAGTCTAGCTGCAGCTAACAATGTGTTACTTAATGATTGATTATATTTGGGGCCTCTAGTTTCTCCTAAAACTCCCAAGAGACAAACTTTAGGGCATAAGGGTATTTTCAGGCTAGATAAATTAGATATAATCTTACAAATCTCCTGCCAGTAAGAGGTTATTTTGGTGCATTCCCACCAGATATGGGCATGCGTGCCTACCTCAAGGTTGCATCTCCAACACACAGGGCTACACTCTGGAAACATGCGATGAAGTCTCTGAGGTGTGTAATACCATCTTGTTAAAACTTTGTAGCTGTTCTCTTGCAACTTGACGCACCTGGACACCTTAAGAAACGTCCTAAGCGCCTGTTTTACTTCTAAGGGGGATAAGAAATATTCAGATCCTCTACCCACTGTTGAATGAACTTAGGGGTCTCTGATCCCTGATTTGAGAGTAGGATGTCATATAACTGCGATATTTTACTTTTTGGTTCCTTTTTTTGTAAGGCCAGTTTTTCAAAGGGAGTGTGAGTTGGTGCAATCGGGAGACCCGTAAAGTATTTTTTTATTTGTTGTAACAAGTAGGCCAAATGAAACGTAGAAAGGTTAGACAGCAACGGATGTGTGCGAAGATCTTCGAATGAAGGGATGTCGTCTTCCCTACAAAGACTCAAGTATCTAGAAACTGGACAGGGGCTTGGAAAAATGCATCCCTTATCTGCATTAATATCGGATAATGTGGGGATAATGATGCGAGCCAATTTGATTCTGACCATAATCGTAATGTATATATAGTTATAGAGCTGTGTGTTTTCAGTGTAAACCTAGCAAACGAGCCCTCCATAAACAGCAAAGAGCGCAATGGGATGTTGGCCATGTTGTCTTCTGTTAAAAGGTCTAAACGGTTTGTATAGGTTCTTAGCCATTCCAAACAGCGCATGCACATCACTGCTTTGTGGTATATGTATATATCAGGTATACCCATGCCCCCTTTATATGTCCATTGTTTGACCTGTTTAAAGGGTAACCTAGCTTTTTTCCCCCCCCATAAAAATTTCAGTAGGATGCTCTGTATTTTTTTAAAAAAGGCCTTGGGAATTGGTATCGGCAACGCTTGAATATAATATAAAACAGTGGGCATGAGAACATTTTTAATCAAAGTTCTACGGCCAAACCAAGACACAAATGGGATATCCCATGAACTAATTAGATCTTCTAAACGTTTTGGAAGAGGGTGGAAGTTTTCGGGAAACAACCGAGAAAAACTAGAGGTCAATTTTGACTGCTATTATTTTGAACGCAACTGTAGATGTGAGTATCCTACAAAACGGATTACCTCGTACACTCAAGTACTATAGGTATGAAAAGGACAACATAAAGCAAAACAACGACCTGAAGCATATGTCGAGATTGGCGAAGAAACGGTTCAATGACAATGGAGTGCTGGATTGGCCCCACAGTTCCCAGACGTCAACCCAAATCGAACACTTGTGAGTAGAGTTGAAGAAAAAGCTGTATGCAAACTGTTGTAATTCCTACACCGTTCACCTGATTTGAATGAAAATACCCTCAAATTAAAGCTGATAGTCTGCAGTTAAAGCACATCTTGTTCATTTAATTTCAAATCCATTGTGGTGGTGTATAGAGCCAAAAATGTTAGAATTGTGTTGATGTCCCAATATTTATGGACCTGACTGTATATGGTGGTTTATTAATGTGTATGTGGGGTTTAAAAATAGAGTAATTACATTATGTGTGTAGTGTATATGATGTAGCTATGTATATGTAGTGTCCATATGGTGCATTTATGTGTGTGTAGCGTATATATGGTGTGTGTGTACAGATGTGTCCACACTTAACCTGTTCCGGACATGGGGCGTACAGGTACTTAAGCACACAGGGCGTACCTGTACGTCCTAAGTCGTTTTGATCATCGCCGCGCGGCGGGCGGTGATCAGAACTGGGTGTCTGCTCAAATCATTGAGCAGGCACCCTGGGACAATGCGCCGGGGGTCCTGTGACCCCCCCGTGTCGGCGATCGCAGCAAACCGCAGGTCAATTCAGACCTGCAGTTTGCTGCGTTTCCGGGTTATTCGGGTCTCTGGGGACCAGATAACCCGGAACAGGATGGTGATCGGTGGTGTGATAATACACCACCAATCACCATCCTGCGATCCTGAGAGGTGATGGTGACATCACCTCTCAGGATCGGCTCTCATTGGTTGAATGGGCAGACGGGCAGTTCAAATTACTGCAGTGCTCCTCTTCTCCTCCTTTTGTGTCCGGGATCATCAGCCAGCACCCCCATCTGTGCCCCAGCACCCCTATCTGTGCACCACCTGCAAGGTATTTAGGGAAAGGTTAGGGACAGGTTATGTTAGGCAGGGATATTCAGGGAAAGTTATTTTGAATGCATCACCCTAAATCGGGTGTCTGGGGTCCACAGCACAGCTGTGTGACCCTAGACCTCCAGAGGGGTGCTGCAGCTTGCCCCCCTGCCCCAACTTTTTTTCGGGCACAAGCAGTTTTTTTTTTTTTCTGCATACGCTGACTGTGGCTGGCACTCTTAGCGTCTGGCCACTGTTAGCGCATTGCACACCCGACCACTGATCAGCTTTGGACGGCTGATCAGCGAGTTCGAATTTTTATTATTTTCAAATTTTTGCCCTTTTTTTTAGTTAGTTAGGGTAAGTTCGTGAACACCCGTGCCCCCACACACACGCACACCAAATAAAGTTTAACACGCACGCACACACACTCCCCTATGGCTCGCCGGATGTTCTCGGCCAAGGAGGAATACGCCCAGCTTGCCTCCGAGTCCGAGAGCCCCAGTGAGGACGAGGATGACCCCACTTTCCTTTTGTCATCCGCATCCTCCTCATCATCTCGTGTATAAGTGGAAAAAAGAAAAATATATTTCCCGTTCAGCGGTCCAGATTTATGTTCTAAAGCCTTTTTGTGGAGTATATAAGTGGAAAAAAGAAAAATATATTTGCCGTTGAGTGGGGCAGTTATATGTTCTAAAGCCTTTTGTGTCGTGTATAAGTGGAAAAACACTAGGGCCTATTTGCCGTTCAGCAGTGCAGTTAGATGTTCTAAAGCCTTTTGTGTCGTGTATAAGTGGAAAAAAATAAGGGCCTATTTGTCGTTCAGCTGTGAAGTTATATGTTCTAAATCCCTTTTTTGCTTGTATTAGTGGCACAAAAAAAGTATTTGCCGTTGTGTGGTGAAGTGAGAAAATGACAGCCCTTTTTGGCATGTATTAGTGGAAAAAAAGGCTTATTAACAGTTGTGTGGTGAAGTGAGAAAATTACAGACTTTTTTGGGGTGTTTTATTTTCTTTTTTATTTATTTATTTGATCTAACAGTATGTTAGACAGAGAAGTGCCAGGCCCTGCACAGGGGAGTGGCAGAGGCCTAAATGTTTCTGGCGCAGGCACTGGTCGCAGCAGAGTAAGGGGGCGTGTCAGCAGTGCAGTTATATGTTCTAAAGCCTTTTGTGTCGTGTATAAGTGGAAAAAAATAAGGGCCTATTTGTCGTTCAGCAGTTATATGTTCTAAAGCCCTTTTTTGCTTGTATTAGTGGCACGAAAAAAGTATTTGCCGTTGTGTGGTGAAGTGAGAAAATTACAGCCCTTTTTGGCATGTATTAGTGGAAAAAAAGGCTTATTAACCACCTCAGCCCCCATAGCTTAAACACCCTTAAAGACCAGGCCACTTTTTACACTTCTGACCTACCCTACTTTCACCGTTTATTGCTCGGTCATGCAACTTACCACCCAAATGAATTTTACCTCCTTTTCTTCTCACTAATAGAGCTTTCATTTGGTGGTATTTCATTGCTGCTGACATTTTTACTTTTTTTTTTATTAATCGAAATTTAACGATTTTTTTGCAAAAAAATGACATTTTTCACTTTCAGTTGTAAAATTTTGCAAAAAAAAAACGACATCCATATATACATTTTTCTCTAAATTTATTGTTCTACATGTCTTTGATAAAAAAAAAAGTTTGGGTAAAATAAAAAATGGTTTGGGTAAAAGTTATAGCGTTTACAAACTATGGTACAAAAATGTGAATTTCCGCTTTTTGAAGCAGCTCTGACTTTCTGAGCACCTGTCATGTTTCCTGAGGTTCTACAATGGCCAGACAGTACAAACACCCCACAAATGACCCCATTTCGGAAAGTAGACACCCTAAGGTATTCGCTGATGGGCATAGTGAGTTCATAGAACTTTTTATTTTTTGTCACAAGTTAGCGGAAAATGATGATTTTTTATTTAATTTATTTTTTTCTTACAAAGTCTCATATTCCACTAACTTGTGACAAAAAATAAAAACTTCTATGAACTCACTATGCCCATCAGCGAATACCTTGGGGTGTCTTCTTTCCAAAATGGGGTCACTTGTGGGGTAGTTATACTGCCCTGGCATTCTAGGGGCCCAAATGTGTGGTAAGTAGTTTGAAATCAAAATCTGTAAAAAATGGCCGGTGAAATCCAAAAGGAGCTCTTTGGAATGTGGGCCCCTTTGCCCACCTAGGCTGCAAAAAAGTGTCACACATGTGGTATCTCCGTACTCAGGAGAAGTTGGGCAATGTGTTTTGGGGTGTCATTTTACATATACCCATGCTGGGTGAGAGAAATATCTTGGCAAAAGACAACTTTTCCCATTTTTTTTATACAAAGTTGGCATTTGACCAAGATATTTATCTCACCCAGCATGGGTATATGTAAAAAGACACCCCAAAACACATTCCCCAACTTCTCCTGAGTACGGCGATACCAGATGTGTGACACTTTTTTGCAGCCTAGATGCGCAAAGGTGCCCAAATTCCTTTTAGGAGGGCATTTTTAGACATTTGGATACCAGACTTCTTCTTACGCTTTGGGGCCCCTAGAATGGGGATAAATGATTGTAGTACAGATTGTTCACCCCCATACACAGGGAGGATTGCTGCCTGTAACTGCAGCTAAACCAGAGGGCAGTTTATTGTTGCTGGATGATGGTTGGGAAATGTTTACATTTTACTTTGTTTTAGGGTCCATTCACAAGTCCGCAAAATGGGTCCGCATCCGTTCCGCAATTTTGCGGAACAGGTGCGGATTCATTCATTTTCAATGGGGCCAGAATGTGCTGTCTGCATCCGCACTTCCAGGTCCGCACTTCTGTTCCGTAAAAAAATAGAACATGTCCTATTCTTGTCTGCAAGAAAAGGCATTTTCTATGAGAGTGCCGGCGATGTGCGGTCTGCAAAATGCGGAATGGACATTGCCGGTGTCCATGTTTTGCAGATCCGCAATTTGCCTATCCGCAAAACACATACGGACGTGTGAATGGACCCTTAGACTTTTAAAGTTTTGCATGTGATGTCTTGTTCTGTTTAGTTCACTGTTTGAATTCATGAATAATTCTTTATTTTCTCAGTTATTATGGAGAATTTGGGAAGAGCGAACTCTTCCAATGAGGTAAACTGCCTTGTCTTACCCTTCTATGTATGTACTAGTGGCTTATATACTGTGTCTGTGTGAGGGTACTTTCACACTTGCGTTGTTTCATTCCGGCAGGCAGTTCCGTTGCCTGAACAGACTGCCTGAACAGGCAAACTGTATGCAAACGCATGTCATTTTTTCTGACTGATCAGGCATTTTTCAGACTGATCAGGATCCTGATCAGTCTGAAAAATGCCTGAACAGTCATAAAAAATGCATTGCAATACCGGATCCGTCTTTCCGGTGTCATCAGGCAAAACGGATCCGGTATTTATTTTTTTTTCTCATTTTTAAAGGTCTGCGCATGTGCAGACTGGAAGGACGGATCCGGCATTCCGGTATTTTGAATGCCGGATCCGGCAATTAATACATTTCTATGGAGAGAACGACATTCAGACAAGTCTTCAGTTTTTTCGTCAGAGATAAAACCGTAGCATGCTACGGTTTTCTCTTTTGCCTGATCAGTCAAAATGACTGAACTGAAGACGTCCTGATTCATCCTGAACGGATTACTCTCCATTCAGAATGCATGGGGATATGCCTGATCCGTTCTTTTCCGGTATAGAGCCCCTGTGACGGAACTCTATGCCGGAAAAGAAAAACGCTAATGTGAAAGTAGCCTATTTAAATCAGCAAATCTCTGGTATATACTGTAACCAGTATTAGACTTCTCTATTTACAAGCAGATGTGAATCTATTATCAAACTACATGACAACCTAATGTCTACCCCACACCCTGCACTATGGGATAAATGTAGAATACTTGTAGCCAATTATCATAATGCGTGAATTTATTTTTTCACTGTAGAAAAAACTATGAACATGTTTGTAGCCATCACAAAAATTGATATTTCTATAAGGCCTTATGCACACGGACGTTTTTTTTTGCGGTCCGCAAAACGGATTTCCGTTGTTCAGTGATCCGTGACCGTTTTTTCTTCCGTGGGTCTTCTTTGATTTTTGTAGGATCCACGGACATGAAAAAAAAAGTCATTTTGGTGTCCGTCCTGACTTAAGATGCAAGTCAATGGGGACGGATCCGTTTGGAGTTGACACAATATGGTGCAATTGCAAACGGATTCGTCCCCCATTGACTTTCAATGTAAAGTCAGGAGTTAATATACCATAGGATCTGAGTTTTCTCCAATCCGATGGTATATTTTAACTTGAAGCGTCTCCATCACCATGGGAACGCCTCTATGTTAGAATATACCATCGGATTTGAGTTAGATCGTGAAAATTCATATCCGACAGTATATTCTAACACAGAGACGCTTCAAGTTAGAATATACTAAGAACTTTGTACATGACTACCCCCTGCTGCACACACCTGAGGGGTTAATTGTGCGTATCATAGCCCCCTGTAAGAGATCGGGTGCTGCCAGGCAGGAGGGGGCAGACCCCCCTCCCCTGTATTTAAACTTATTGGTTGCCAGTGCGGCCTCCCCTCTCCCCCCTCCCCCCCTAATTAATATCACCTTCCCCCATCATTGGTGGTCAGTGCGGCCTCCCCTCTTCCCCCCCCTATTTAAAATCACTCCCCCCATCATTGGTGGCCAGTGCGGCCCCCCTCCCTCCCCAGTATTATATTCATTGGTGGCCAGTGCGGCCTACCCTCTCCTCCCCCCTAATTAAAATCACCTTCCCCCATCATTGGTGGCAGCGGAGAGTTCCGATCCGAGTCCCAGTTTAATCGCTGGGGCTCCGATCGGTAACCATGGCAACCAGGACGCTACTGCAGTCCTGGTTGCCATGGTTACTTAGCAATTTTAGAAGCATTATACTTACCTTTGCTGTCTGTGACCGGCCGGGCGCTCCTCCTACTGGTAAGTGAAAGGTCTGTGCGGCGCATTGCAGTAGCGTCCTGGTTGCCATGGTTACCGATCGGAGGGGGGGGGGGGGAGAGGGGAGGCCGCACTGGCCACCAATGATGGGGAAGGTGATTTTAATTAGGGTAGGGAGGAGGGGAGGCCGCACTGGCCACCAATGATGGGGGGGTGATTTTAATTCGGGAGGGGGGGAGAGGGGAGGCCGCACTGGCCACCAATAAGTTAAATAGAGGGGAGGGGGGTCTGCCCCCTCCTGCCTGGCAGCACCTGATCTCTTACAGGGGGCTATGATACACACAATTAACCCCTCAGGTGTGGCACCTGAGGGGTTAATTGTGCGGATCACAGCCCCCTGTAAGAGATCAGGTGCTGCCAGGCAGCAGGGGGCAGTCATGTACACAGTTCGTAGTATATTCTAACTTGAAGCGTCCCCATCACTATGGGAACGCCTCTGTGTTAGAATATACTGTCGGATCTGAGTTTTCACGAAGTGAAAACTCAGCTCTAAAAAAGCTTTTATGCAGACGGATCTGCTGATCCGTCTGTGTGAAAGTAGCCTACGGCCACGGACCACGGACGCGGATGCCAATCTTGTGTGCATCCGTGTTTTTTCACGGACCCATTGACTTGAATGGGTCCGTGAACCGTTGTCCGTCAAAAAAATAGGACAGGTCCTATTTTTTGGACGGACAGGAAACACGGATCACGGCCGCGGATGAACAACGGTGCATTTTCCGAGTTTTCAACGGACCCATTGAAAGTCACAATGGTCGTGTGCATGAGGCCTAAGACCCATGCAGGGAAACATTGAAGTCACTCAAGATTTTACCATAAATTGAAGGTGACTATGTCACTATGGTGTTCCACCCCAATCAACACAGTTTTCCTGGATTCATATATTGACGACCTATCCTCAGGATAGGTCATCAACATCTGATTGCTGGAGGTCCAACGCCCAGCACACACATTGTTTGAAGAGGCCTCAGTGCGGCGACCTCTTCCTAGGCCAGTATATCACGTTCAAATGAAAGGGGCTGGGCTGTAATACAAAGCACCGCCACTATAGAATGTGCGGCGCTGTGCTTGGTATGATGTGAAGAGGCCGCAGCACTCAATGAAGTGCAGCGGCCTCTTCAAACAGTTGACCGATGGAGGTGCTGGGAGTTGGATCCTCACCAGATAATAATGTGTTATCGGATAGGCCAAAAATATCAAACTCTCAAAAAAATCCTTTATGGTTCTGGTTAGGATGTTTTTTATATTTACTATAATACGGGATTAGTTATTATTTAGATGTTTACTTGTTTAGCAGGATCCCGGTATTGTATGTACTGCCTTCTCTATAACATCTCTTCTATACCAGCCCTCTTTAATGTTCTTGTGCCACATGTGACCAATTACAGGAGTGTTTTCTGATTTTTGCCTCCTCTCCTCTGTGTTCACTATAGGACGATATGACGAGGTCTTCACCTCTGATGTCCTCATCAAGTGACAGCAGCATCCATCATTATACTGAGGTATTTTCTATAGATATTCAATTGTGAAGACAAAGGCTACTTTCACACTCGCGTTCGGTGCGGATCCGTAATGGATCTGCACAGACGGATCCGTTCAGATAATACAAACGTCTGCATTTGTTCAGAACGGATCCGTTTGTATTATCTTTAACATGGCCAAAACGGATCCGTCTTGAACAACATTGAAAGTCAATGGAGGACGGATCCGTTTTCTATTGGGCCAGATTGTGTCATAGAAAACTGATCTGTACCCATTGACTTACATTGTGTGCCAGGACGGATCAGTTTCGTCAGATGGACACCAAAGTGGAATGGAGATGGAATGGAGGCAAACTGATGCATTCTGAGCGGATCCTTTTCCATTTAGAATGCATTAGGGCAAAACTGATCCGTTTTGGATCGCTTGTGGGAGCTTATGACGCATCTCACAAACGGAAAGCCTAAACGCCAGTGTGAAAGTAGCCTAATATAAGATGTTAGAGTTACCTACTGTTCTGTGTCTGGAAGAAGCAGCCATGTTTATCTAATCTCATACACGTTGTGTCCCACATAAGTCATTTAAGTTTCTTCTTTATCATTCCCTTACTAATACTGACACCATACTCCGAATTTGTCATTTTTATGTAATATTCTTTCATATTGTCTTCACAGCGTATGACAGCGTATGAGTACCCTGAGCTGCCGGGGCAGTGCTTTGAATACCGAGTAGAGGTTAGATTTATTTTGGCTTGCATTTTACTTGTTATGTTGTATATATTTTGTTACCTTCATTCTGTTTGAAAAATATATAAATTAAGCCCCATTCCCAATTGTGTTTGGAATTAGTGTTGATCGTGAATATTCTAATCGCTAATTTTTATCTCAAATATCGGCACTTCGAAAATTCGCGAAGATCTAGAATATAGTGTTATATCTTCATGATATTCTAGATTTTTTTTCATCAGTACCTTCACTGCTTCTTGCTTGTGGGCCAATGAGAAGGCTGCAATGTCTTTGTCTGAGCTTAGCAACCAATAGGAAAGTTGCCTACCCCTTACTATATAAGAAACTCCCCAGAAGCCATTTCCTGCTGTTTATTGTAGTTCTGAGAGAGACAACAGTGTCATTGCTGTGCTCTGTGCTTTGCTGAGTCACCTGGATCCTTATCCAATTACATTAGATAGATAGTTAGATAGCTTATATACAGGGGCGGATTAAGTGCATGATAGGCCCGGGGCTGTCTACCCAACTTTGGCCCCCCCCCCCCTTCCATTTTATTTTTTATTTTTTTTATTTTTTTTATTTTTTTGTATGAAGAGGCTGCGGTGCTTCATGGGCGCCACAGTCTCTTCTTAGGCCATATGACATCTTCAGACTAAAAAAAAATACCCCAAGTTGGGTCTTAAACTGAAAAATTTGGTCACCAAATTTAAAATACATATAATTGTAATAAAAAAGACATGGAGGAGAATACAGCACCACATACCTCTTACATCCAGTGACATCTCCTGTCATGTAGACCTTCTCTTTCCTCTTCTCCTCCATTTGACCCAGACCACCATGGGAAATTCTTTCAGCCGCATCTCATCTCTACAGTTTGTAACACAGACACATTAGATTTCTAAATTTTTCCATCAACCTCCTCATCCTGGTGTCCCCACAGCGTCATCCTGCCACCCCCAATACTGTGCCCGTTGTGCCCCCCAATGCCCCAGGTACTATACTGCTGAAGAAATAGTGACCCTAATAGACATAATTGGAGTAATTTATCAAACTGGTGTAAAGTAGAACTGGATTTCCAAAAGAGCTGTCAAATATGAAAGGTGGAATCTGATTGGCTGCTATGGGCAACTAAGCCAGTTCTGCGTTACACCAGTTTGATAAATTACCCCAAATGTTCCTATAGTGTCCACAGCAGCTATAATGTCCCCTAGAGTGCCCCCAGCAATAATAACACCCTCTATTGTGCTCCAGGCAATAATCCCTGTATAGTGTCCCCAGAAATAATAGAATTGCCCCTACAGTGCCTCCCCAATAGAAACACCCCCATATAGTAATTTCCACCACACTGCCCCCACATAGTAATCCCCCCATAGTAATTTGCCCCCACACAGTAATTTCTCCCAAACTGCCCCCATATAGTAGTTTGCCCCCCACACAGTAATTTGCCCTA
Source organism: Bufo bufo (assembly GCF_905171765.1). Classification (NCBI taxonomy): domain Eukaryota; kingdom Metazoa; phylum Chordata; class Amphibia; order Anura; family Bufonidae; genus Bufo; species Bufo bufo. Next base: position 481,630,543 of record NC_053392.1, on the reverse strand, counting down.
CACTGCCCCCACATAGTAATTTGCCCCACATAGTAATTTGCCCCCACATAGTAATTTCCCCACACTGTTCCCACATAGCAATTTCCCCACACTGCCCCCACACAATAGTTTTCCCCACATAATAATTTGCCCCCACATAGCAATTTGCCCCCACATAGTAGTCCCTCTCATAATAATTTGCCCCCACACTGCCCTCACATAGCAATTTGCCCCCACACTGCCCCCACATAGCAATTTGCCCCCACACCGCCCCCACATTGCAATTCTCCCCCACATAGTAGTCCCTCTCATAATAATTTGCCCCCACACTGCCCCCACATAGCAATTTGCCCCCACACAGCAATTTGCCCCCACACTGCCCTCACATAGCAATTTGCCCCCACACTGACCCCACATAGCAATTTGCCCCCACACCGCAATTTTCCCCCACATAGTAGTCCCTCTCATAATAATTTGCCCCCATACTGCCCTCACATAGCAATTTGCCCCACACAGCAATTTGCCCCCACACTGCCCTCACATAGCAATTTGCCCCCACACTGCCCCACATAGCAATTTGCCCCCACATAGCAATTTGCTCCCACATAGTAGTCCCTCTCATAATAATTTGCCCCCACACTGCCCCACATAGCAATTTGCCCCCACACTGCCCTCACATAGCAATTTGCCCCCACACTGCCCCCACATAGCAATTAGCCCCCACATAGTAGTCCCTCTCATAATAATTTGCCCCCACACTGCCCTCACATAGCAATTTGCCCCTACACTGCCCCCACATAGCAATTAGCCCCCACATAGTAGTCCCTCTCATAATAATTTGCCCCCATACAGCCCCCCCCATGTACTCGATTTAACTTCCCTAATATGTCCTCCTGTGTGCCCCCCCAAAGTAGGCACATGAAATAAAAAAATAAAAAATGAACAAAAAAATGAAAAGATAAATACTCACCTATGTCCAGGGCCAGGCGCTTTCTCGCAGAGGAAGGCAGGATGAGTCAGGCGCGTCACAGTGCTGCGTCCCGGCACAGGCACGCGATGACGTCATCACGCACGCCTGCGCCGGGATTTCTCTACTGCATAGGCCTCAGGCCTATAAGGCCTGATGCCTATGGCGGTGATCGCGGACGGGACAGGGAGCTATGCGCTCCCGTGCCTCGCCGCAGTATGTGGGCGTTCGGGTCAGCGTTGGGCCCCCCAGCGGTGCTGGGCCCAGGGCTGCCGACCCGAACGTCCCTATTGTAATCTGCCACTGCTTATATATATAATACAGATAGTTAGTGGGAGATAGTCCGTGTAGGTTACATAGTGATATAGTGTAGCTGATTTTTGCAATCAAGAAAATAATGACTGGAGATCACAAATTCTAGAATTTGCAAATTTATGGCCTATGCTGCTCATCACTATTTGGAATCCGGTAACCTGATCTGGCTGAGTATTAAGCTATCAGAGGTCACCGTGTCCGGCATTGCCGGATATGACTATGTATCGCTGGATCTTCATTGACTATAATTGGATCCAAAAGAGATCGGGACGCTTTCCAGCATACAGTATATGCCATGAATCGACCAAACAAAATCACTGACATCTGGCCGTATATGGACGTATCCAACAATGCCAGATACTGGTCCTAAGATGGATCAGGCCACCAGATTCCAAACCTGACTGTGAATGGGGCCTTACTAATAGAATAGGTGATCCTACTAACTGAAGGAAAATCCTACTTATGTTCTTAGATGGTAACCCCACAACTCTCTTCTTCCAAGTTCCTCACTCAAAGGGTTCTATAGATGTGCGGATAGATTTCATATGCTCCAAGAATAGACTATAAGAATCTGCATCTTCTTTTTTTTACTAAACTCTAACTGAAATTTCACAATTATAAATATAATAAATAATTCCCTATAGAATTGGCAGAACATGAAATGCCAGTCATAGTGAACAGTACACCTCTTTATAACTGATAAGAATTATCTTCTAAGAAGGGACTCAAGGAATTTACCAGACCCCCGTATGTGTCCGTGTTATTAAAAGGAGAAGAAGATCTGATGTAAAACGTTTATACTTATGGATTACACTCACTACTATTTTTATTTCAGGTTCCCCAAAGAGTAACATCTCAGCTCTCACAACTTTACGACTCTGAGGTATCTCTATCTATCTATCTATCTATCTATCTATCTATCTATCTATCTATTTATCAATCTATCTCTATTTTGACTTCCTCTGTTGTCATTTTCATGTTTGATCTTCAATACTTACATCATGGCCTAGGAATGAGATGAACTCAATGGCTCGTTAACATAAAACTATAGAATTAATTCAAATCTAAATGACCTCTTCCTAGGTCAGTGACGTCACGTTCAAATTAAAGGGCCTGAGCTGCAATACAAAGCACAGCCACTATACAATATGCGGCGCTGTGCTTGGAATGCTGTAAGGAGGCCGCAGCGCTCAATGTAGTGTAGCAGCCTTCTCAGACAGTAGACCGATGGAGGTGCTGGGAGTTGGACCCTCACTGACCAGATAGTGACGGATTATTGGATAGGTCATCAATACTGAACTCTTGATAAATCTATTTAAGATACTGGTTAGGAAGTTTTTCATTATTTAACCCAATACTAGGTTAGGTATAATTCATATGTTTACTGGTTTAGCAGGATCCCGGTATTGTATGTACTGCCTTCTCTATAACATCTCTTCTATACCAGCCCTCTTTAATATTCATGTGCCACATGTGACAAATGGGTTGTTTTGGGGCGACAGGAGTGTTTTCTGATTTTGGCCTCCTTTCCTCCGTGTTCACTATAGGACGATATGACGAGGTCTCCACCTCTGACAGCTTCCTCAAGTGAGAGCTTCATGGAGGAATATGCTGAGGTATTTTCTATAGATATTCAGTTGTGAAGACTTATATAAAATGTTATAGTTACCTACTGTTCTGTGTCTGGAAATAGCAGCCATGTTTTTCTAATCTCATATAAGTTATATCCCATTTAAAAGGGGTTGTGCAGGGGTTTTATATTGATGACCTATCCTCAGGACAGGTCTTCAACATCTGATCAGCGGGGGTCCGACACCTGGCATCACCGCCGATCACCTGTATGAAGAGGAGGCGGTGCTCCATGCAAACACTTCATCTTCGTTACACCGCCCGTCGTCTCAGAGGCGCAGTACGGTTACAAGTGCATAATACATTCACTTGAATGGAGTGAGTACTTGTAATTACACTGCGCTGCTGTTGCAAGGGAGACGACGCGCTGTGTAATGAAGAAGAAGTTGCGCTCACATGGAGCACCGCCTCCTCTTCAAATAGCTAATAGGCGGGTGTTCCGGGTATAGGACCCCCGCCAATCAGAAATTGATGATCTATCCAGAGGGTAGGTCATTAATATATACTATATTCAGAACCCCTTTAAGTGTCTTATCTATCATACCATTAATAATACTAAAACAATTCTTAAAAAAATTATCATTTTTATATTATATTATCTTAAATACCTACTCTCTAACCATCAGCAATATCTATCTAATATATTTCCATCTAATTATCTATATATCCTTCTGTTATTTATCTATCATCTATCTATCTATCTATCTATCTATCTATCTATCTATCATTTTTAGACTATTCTGGCTTCCTCAATGGTTCTTTAAAATAAACCTATGGAATGTATTCATAGCTAAATGATTGTCCAGCTCCAGTCCCTCATTCCAGGCTAAGGCCTCTTTCACACTTGCGTTGTCCGGATCCGGCATGTACTCCACTTGCCGGAATTACACTCCGGATCCGGAAAAACGCAAGTCTACTGAAAGCATTTGAAGACGGAACCGTCTTCAAAATGCTTTCAGTGTTACTATGGCAGCCAGGACGCTATTAAAGTCCTGGCTGCCATAGTAGTAGTGGGGAGCGGTATACTTACAGTCCGTGCGGCTCCCGGGGCGCTCCAGAATGACGTCAGAGCGCCCCATGTGCATGGATGACGTGTCCAATGCGATCACGTGATCCATGCGCTTGGGGCGCCCTGACGTCACTCTGGAGCGCCCCGGAAGCCGCACGGACGGTAAGTATGCTGCTCCCCCGCTCCCCGCTACACTTTACCATGGCTGCCAGGACTTTAGCGTCCCGGCAGCCATGGTAACCATTCAGAAAAAGATAAATGTCGGCTCCGGCAATGCACCGAAACGACGTTTAGCTTAAGTCCGGATCCGGATCAATGCCTTTCAATGGGCATTAATTCCGGATCCGGCCTTGCGGCAAGTCTTCAGGATTTTTGGCCGGAGCAAAAAGCGCAGCATGCTGCGGTATTTTCTCCGGCCAAAAAACGTTCCGTTCCGGAACTGAAGACATCCTGATGCATCCTGAACGGATTTCACTCCATTCAGAATGCATGGGGATAATCCTGATCAGGATTCTTCCGGCATAGAGCCCCGACGACGGAACTCTATGCCGGAAGAAAAGAACGCAGGTGTGAAAGAGCCCTAAGAGGTGGCTGTGCTTGTACTTGGTCACTCTCTATTATAGTTTATAGGAGATATGGAAACAGTTATAAACAAGAGGCCTCTTATCAGAATCTATTATTAATATGGGGAGATGTTGAATTTGAGTATTATAGTGAAATGTTGGCCAGGAGATGCAGCAATGTTCCTGCTTTATTATCCATTAGTCTTTCTTCTATCTATGGATCATTAGATGGTAAAATGGTAAATCTCAGCTTCTCACTTCTGATATGTACATTCCTAACCTGTGATTTATTAGGTGAACATTAGAAGACCTGGCTCTGTAGGGCCTGAGAATAACATCTGCTCTATATGTACACTGTACAGATCTATATTGAGTCTGAGCCTCTGTTTCCATAAAACAGCTCCACAATGTCCTGTCCATTGACATAGTTTTCCTCAGGATAGGTAATCAACATCCGATTGGTGGGGCCCATGTCCTGGCCCCCACACAGATCAACTGTTTGAAGAGGCCGAAGCTCCCTTTGAGAACTGTAACCTCTTTCTAGGCCAGTGACGTCAAGTTCAAATTAAAGGGCCTGAGCTGCAATACAAAGCACAGCCACTATACAATGTGCGGCGCTGTGCTTGGAATGCTGTAAGGAGGCCGCAGCACTCAATGTAGTGAAGCAGCCGTCTTAAACAGTAGACCGATGGAGGTGCTGGGAGTTGGACCCTCACTGACCAGATAGTGATGGATTATTGGATAGGTCATCAATACTGAACTCTTGATAAATCTATTTAAGATACTGGTTAGGAAGTTTTTCATTATTTAACCCAATACTAGGTTAGGTATAATTCATATGTTTACTGGTTTAGCAGGATCCCGGTATTGTATGTACTGCCTTCTCTATAACATCTCTTCTATACCAGCCCTCTTTAATGTTCATGTGCCACATGTGACAAATGGGTTGTTTTGGGGAGACAGGAGTGTTTTCTGATTTTTTCCTCCTTTCCTCCGTGTTCACTATAGGACGATATGACGAGGTCTCCACCTCTGACAGCTTCCTCAAGTGAGAGCTTCATGGAGGAATATGCTGAGGTATTTTCTATAGATATTCAGTTGTGAAGACTTATATAAAATGTTATAGTTACCTACTGTTCTGTGTCTGGAAATAGCAGCCATGTTTTTCTAATCTCATATAAGTTATATCCCATTTAAAAGGGGTTGTGCAGGGGTTTTATATTGATGACCTATCCTCAGGACAGGTCTTCAACATCTGATCAGCGGGGGTCCGACACCTGGCATCACCGCCGATCACCTGTATGAAGAGGAGGCGGTGCTCCATGCAAACATTACTTTTTCTTCATTACACCGCCCGTCGTCTCAGAGGCGCAGTACGGTTACAGGTGCATAATACATTCACTTGAATGGAGTGAGTACTTGTAATTACACTGCGCTGCTGTTGCAAGGAAGATGACGCGCTGTGTAATGAAGAAGAAGTTGCGCTCACATGGAGCACCGTCTCCTCTTCAAATAGCTGATAGGCGGGTGTTCCGGGTATAGGACCCCCGCCAATCAGATATTGATGATCTATCCAGAGAGTAGGTGATCAATATATTCTATCTGCACAACCCCTTTAAGTGTCTTATCTATCATACCATTAAAAATACTGACACAATGCTAAAAAAAGTATCTTTTTTATATTATGTTATCTCAAATACCTACTATTTATCCATCAACAATATCTATCTAATATATTTCCATCTAATTATCTATCTATCCATCTAATATCTATCTATCTATCTATCTATCTATCTATCTATCTATCTATCTATCTATCTATCTATCTATCTATCTATCAATCATTTTAGACTATTCTGGCTTTCTCAATGGTTCTTTAAAATAAACCTATGGAATTAATTCATATCTAAATGATTCTCCAGCTCCAGTCCCTCATTCCAGGCTAAGCAGTTTATGGGAGATATGGAAACAGTGATAAACAAGAGGCCTCTTATCAGAATCTATTATTAATATAGTAAAGTATAGGATATATTATTATTAATATATGGAAAAGTTGATTTCCAGTATTAGGGTGAAGTGTGCAGTTCCCCAGGACATGCATCAATGTTCCTGCTTTATTATCCATTAGTCTTTCTTCTATCTAAGGATCATTAGATGGTAAAATGGTAAATATCAGCTTCTCTCTTCTGATATGTACTTGCCTAACCTGTGTTTTATTAGGAGAGCATTAGAAGACCTGGCTCTGTAGGACCTGGGAATAACATCTGCTCCATATGTACACTGTATATATATATATATATACTGACCTTCTCTACACATAGAAAACCTCCATAACGTCTTGTCCATGGACGTAGAGCTTTCCTTATTCTCTCATTGCTTATATGAGTTATTCACCAGGAAACATTTATGACTTGTCTCTCCAGAACGATTTAATATTAGTATTTCACAGACATTACTGTTACATCACTGGTGGTGGAACCACTGTGTCAACCAACAGATATGACTTTAGACAACTTCTAAAGATCCTGGCAGTACTGGTTTTTACTCTTTAGCCTCTGTACAGACATCTGTACTTCGCTGCAGGGCAACCTCCAGGCCGCTAACTTCTGAAGTAGTCCCTGTGTGATTGACAACTAACCCAGGGTGGCCGGACAAATCGGTGCAGGGCCCTGAGGGATCAGGCAAGATCATAGTCAGGGACAGACTGAGGTCAGGCAGCCAGAGTATGTGCTTAATCGTAAATAGACTGAGGTCATTGTATGCAGAAAAGGATCAAGGTAAGGCATGGGTCAGGTCAGGCAGTAGAGGGTCAATATGGAGGTCAGGCACGGGTCAAGTCAGGCAGTAGAGGGTCAAATTGAAAAAACAGGCAGAGGTCGGTACACATGCAGACAACAGAGACAGCACACCTTTTGTGGCTGGTGGCTCAGGCACACTCCCACAGGGGAAGGTGCCTTAAGTTGCCTACGGTAGCAAGTCATAGGCTGGAGCAGATTAGGGTGAGCGCATGTTGGCCTTTAAAGAGCTAAAGGGTAATGCATGAGCACTCTATGGCAACAGAAGGAGAGGCCAGGCCAGCAAAAGCCTAGTCGGAGGTGAGTCCATACCTCCTGGATGCCAAAACCCAGGACCGTTGAGTGAAGCAGCAGTGGCCAAAGGCTGTCGCCTTAACAATTACAATTAGAACTAATGATTGTTTACTCTTGTTCCCTATAGGGCAATGACTTCAGTGCGCCACCACCATCGCCAATACATGACCTGTTTGACATCCCTGAGGTTTGTGCAAAACTTACAAGGTTATGTTCACATATATACTGTTACAAAGTTACATAGTTGTTAAGGTTGGAAAAAGTTGTACTGTCCAACTAAAGGCCAATATACTGGCCTTTATTCCCTTGAACGAGACCATAAGAGTGTCCTTTTAGCCTCTTTTTGGGCTGTAAGTGGTGATACATTTTTACTATAGACTACAGTAGACAGCAACTTACTTTAGAGTGCACCTTTCTCCTGTTACCCCTTAAAGGGGTTATTAAAAACTATTAAATGTCCCCCATACTCCTGGGCCCCTCACAATGAATATACTTACCTGGCTCCCCGCTCCCTGTGCCGCTCCTGGTCCCCGTCGCTGCAGCTTCTCCCCGTGCGTGGATGAAAACATCCGGTGTCGGGGGGGAGCAGCCAATGGCAGGCGGGGATGAGGACGAGCCTCCCTAGCATCATAGGTGACGCTAGGGAGGCTCGTCTCCGTCTGCCATTTGCTGCAACTAGGGATGAGCGAATCGACTTCGCATGAAACAAGTCAATTTGCATAAAAGTTCATTCCAATACTGTAACCACTTGGAACTGAAACCGAGTTTGGGAAATGTTTTTTTACAGTATAAATTAATTTATGAAGTTATTACCCGAAGTCTTGCGAGACTTCGCGAAGCAATAACTTTGGCTTATCGGAGCCAATACATTCTAATACTTTACCGAGCTGCTGCTCCGTACAGTATTGGAACAAACTTTTATGCGACTTTGGATGTTTCATCTGAAGTCGATTCGCTCATCTCTAGCTACAACCCTCCAGACACTGGATGTTTTCATCTGCGCACGGGGAGAAGTAGCAGCGGTGGTGCGGGGACCAGGAGCAGCGCGGGGAGCGAGGTAAGTATATTCAGTGTGAGGGGCCTGGGCAACTGCATTTAATAGTCTTGGATAACCCCTTTAAAAAGATGGAAAATCTGGGCCCAAAGTGACTTTTTTGTAAAAAAAATAAAATATTTATATTTCATTTTCACAGCAAAGTATTTCTAAATTCTATTAAACACCTGTTGGGTCAAAGTGTTCAGTACACCCCTTGAAAAATTAATTGGGGGTATAGTTTCCAAAATGGGGTCACTTTTTTGGGGTTTCTACTGTCGGGGTACCTCAGGGTCTCTTCAAATGCGACATGCCACCCAAAAACCATTCCAGCAAAATCTGCCTTCCAAAAGGACAGGGCGCTCTTCCGAGGCTTCTGGTGTGCCCATACAGCATTTTACAACCATATATATTATAGTGTGATGCCATATTCAGTAGAACTTTTGTGACAAATTACATGGTTCTTTTCTCCTGTTATTTCTTGTGAAAGTGAAAAATTAGGGGCCAAAGAAACATTTTATTGGAAAAAGTGAAAATTTTCATTTTAAAAGCCATTTTGCTAAATTCTATGAAATGTCTGTGTGGTCAAAGCACTCATTACGCCCTTCAGTAAATTCCTTCAAATGTGATGGCGCAAGAAAATCATTACACCAAAATCTGGCCTTGCAAAACCACATAGTGCTCCTTCCTTTCTGGGCCCTGCTACGTGTCCATACAGCAGTTTACGACTACATATGGGGTGAGTTTATAAACTGCAGAATCAGGGTAATAAAGTACACATGCAGACAACAGAGACAGCACATATTTTCAGGAACTTAGTAACAAGCTATTGAACTGGTTGCTCAGGCACACTCCCACAGGGGAAGGTGCCTTAAGTTCCCTAAGGTAGCAAGCCATAGGCTGGAACAGAATAGGGTGGGTGCATGCAGGCCTTTAAAGAGCTAAAGGGGAGTGTGTGAGCACCCAATGGCCACAAAAGGAGAGGCCAAGCCAGCCAGTGCAAGCCTAGTCGAAGGCTGGTGGGCGAAGCAGCTGTGGCCAAAGGGCGTTGCCTTAACAATTATAATTGATGATTGTTTACTCTTGTTCACTATAGGGGAATGAGTTGAGGGCGCCACCACCATCACCAACACATAACTTGTTTGACATCCATCTTGTAAACAATGTTATATTTCATGTTCACAACCAAGTATTTCTAAATTCTATTAAACACCTGTTGGGTCAAAGTTTTGGAAATTTTCTTGAAAAATTGCTTCTAATATTTTAAGCTTTTTAACGTCCTGAAAAAAAAATCCTTTTTACAAAATGATGCCAACATAAAGTAGACTTATGGTGTCATGTTAATTAATAACTATTTTATGTAAATTTGGGATTTTTCTTATAAATAAAGGATCAAATTTACCTCTAAGATGATGTACCATGTGTCATGAGAAAACAATCTCAGAATCGCTTGGATAAGTAAAAGCATTCCAAAGTTATCACCACATAAAGGGACTCATGGCCCGTTCAGGAAGCCAAATAATGGCTATGTCAGGAAGGGGTTAAGTGAATCAGGGACCCTGTTTTGGGAAGAAAGCAGCAATGTTTTTTTAACTCCTCATGTTTTTTATTCATTTAATATTACTTCTCTTTCATTGTGTAATTGTACTGACTAGTGTTGCGCGAAGCGTGGTTTACAAGTTATAGAATCGAATGCCGAAGTCTTGGGAGACTTTGGACAGAGGGGTTAAATGATGGGGTTCTGCACAATCGCCTTTTCCAATTATTGCTCCTGGCTGCCTATTGTATTATACAGCTGGCACCCGCCGCATATGAAGCAGGCGTACTGCAGCAGCCCACTCCATACAGTACCGGTACATTACGGTGGGTGAAGGGGTTAAATACCCCAAATTGTTTTGCTAAAGTGCTGTATTAAACAGCTCCAGCACATGCAAATAGTCCTGATATTTAGAAGCTCCTGGTTCTCCATCCACCTGCTGCTGATTGCACATTGAAAAAACTGTAAATCAGCATCAGGGTGCAGAGACAGACAGGAGCTCATGAATATCCGGACTCATCGGCATGCCCCAGAGCTGTTAGGAGCTAGTGGTTAAAAACTGGTGACAGATTCCCTTTAATATTAAAATATGCATTAGATAGTTGCCTGCCAGGCAGTCATTTGGCCAACTGCATACTATATCAAAAAATCTGCAGCTTTGGCCAATATATGTCCAGTGTGTATGGGCAGCTTTAATCCAACAAAAAACTTGTTTATTAGTATATAAAGAAATTACACTATTAAAGGGGATGTCCCATATGGACATTTATGGCATATCAATAGGTATGTCATAAATATCCAATAGGTGCGGGTTCCACTCCTATCTCAAAAACAGGGTCCAACCGTGAATACAGAGCACACCGCACATGTACTGTACGCCTTTCTCCACATTCCACAATGTGGCTCCCACATTCTCTGAAGTCCTAGAGCGGTGAATGGCCCGAATCTATCGGACATTTATGGCATGTCCTATGAATATGCCATAAATGTCCAGCGGGAAATATACCTTTAACACTTTCTAAATACGCGTCAATTATGTCAATCATTCCGTACATTTTAAGATCATGGACACTTGTATATTCTGCACGTTCTGATCAAACCTTGTTTAATTAATTTAATAAAAGTATTATTATTTATTATTTTGAGTGTCTGATTTATTATTGGGATCTAATTTGATTTAATTGGGTTTTTATGACACCATGCTATGTAATTATATAGAGGGACCTGTATTCATCTCTTCATCGTTATATTTTCAGGCACCACTAATAATTCCACCTTACGATCCAGGATTTATCATTGCAGAGGTCAGTTAATTCCCGTTTTTTCTTCTTTTTTCTTAATTAGCCTACTGTGTCTAACCATATCCACTTCTGCTGCCCCCGTTATATTAACAGTGGTTTCCAGTCCCTGTGATGCCGGAGCAGTACAGGAGTAATGTGCTATTCCTAGATCCCCGCTATCCTATGTACCCTGAGGTATTTATCCATCTTCTGATTTTCACACTGGCTTTAGAAAGCAATGACGTAGCATTCAAGATACTGTGACTTCTGAGGTCTGTGATTGGCCACAGCAGTCACCGGACCAAGCTGCTTCTTGGACCTGTGGGGCCCAGGGGCGGCCAGGAACGGAGCAGCTCCTGAGTCCCAGACAGGTAGATGGGTTTTTTAGGTTCAGGGAGATAGAGGAGGATCCCAGCGGTTGTTGGTTACTAGGCTATGTAAAACATGGAAATCACATATCATCTAATACATGATAATCTCTTTGTAACAAAGCTGGAACCAGCCCTGTACCTCACATGGATCCAGATGTCCCATCAATCATTGCTTTACTTGCACTGTTAGATTTATTTCAAGCTGGCACCTCAAGGGGCACATTTTTTTCTGCTGCAGCTTTCTACCTTTTACAGCTCAGTGGATGTGTCCTTTTTCAAGGAAAATGTCTTTTTTTTAGGAGTTGTCCTTTCTGATGCAGCTCTCTGCTTGTAACTGTCACAGCTTCTGACACTAGATATGGCTGGTGACAGTTGAAGGATGGAACTGAGCATGTGCGACCATTCTTATCTAGCTCAGTATTGGACGTGTACCTTATTATGCAGATTAAACACTAGGGGGCGCAGTTGTAATGAAGTACAGAGAATATCTCTTAGGGCTCATGCACACGACCTTATGTATTTTGAGGTCTGCAAAAAAACGGATCCGCAAAAAATACAGATGACGTCCTTGTGCATTCCGTATTTTGCGGAACGGAACAGCTGGCCCCTAATAGAACAGTACTATCCTTGTCCGTAATGCGGACAATAATAGAGCATGTTCTACCCCTTTGCAGAACGAACATACGGAAACGGAATGCACACAGAGTAACTGTTGATTTTTTGTGGACCCATTGAAATGAATGGTTTCACATACGGTCCATAAAAAGAAACGGAACGGACTCAGAAAGAAAATACAGTCGTGTACATGAGCCCATTGTCGGAGCATTTTTGTAACAGAAAATAAATTACAAAAGTAACTTGTTTTTCATGCTGAATTATAATAATAATGCTTGATGGTGACACAATCCCTTTAACTATATATATTTACAATGCTGAAGAATGACAAATATCGCCAAGAATTTAATTAATGCAACTGCACCAGAAATCTGAACATCATACATTAAGTAATCCCTCAAAGCTTTTCAAGAAATTGTGGCTTTGTATTTTTAAATATTAGGACTTATTTTAAAGAAAATGTCGCCACTTTCACCAAGAATATTAGTAAAGGGCCCTTTACACGGGACTAGAATCCAAAAAGATAATTGCTAACGAGTGTTACCAACCGGGGCAAATGTGCCGACAATCACCCGATGAACGAGTGAAACGCTTGTTTGTGGGGTAATTAAATTGAGTGCACACAAAAATTATAGTTTACTGGCGGTGGTTAACGCTAGGGAGGCGGCCGTGCGGGGATCAGGAGCAACGCGGATATCGGGGAGCGGGGTAGGCATAATCTATATGAGGGGCCTGGGCACCAGGGGGCATGTTTTATAGTTTGGATAACTCCTTTAAGATATCAGACATTCACTTGAATGGGGTCCGCGATCCACATCCGACGGTGTGCACCGCAAAAAGTAGTGCATGCGCTACTTTTTTGCAGTGCGGAGACACGGCCAGAAACACCACGGAAGCACTCCGTAGTGCTTCCGTGGGGTTCCAATCCGTGCCTCCGTTCCGCATCTCCGTGATTGCGGACCTATTTAAGTGAATGAGTCCGTGATCCGCATGCTGCTGTCCCACGGTCTGTGCAATTTGCGCTCCGCAGCACGGGCACGGAGCCCTTAGGCCTCTTTCACACAGGCGTCCCGGATTTACTCCGGATGCACACGCAATTTCAGTCAGTTTTAGTGCAAGCCTAGTCGGAGGCTGGTGGGCGAAGCAGCTGTGGCCAAAGGCCGTTGCCTTAACAATTATAATTGATGATTGTTTATTCTTGTTCACTATAGGGGAATGAGTTGAGGGCGCCACCACCATCACCAACAAATGACTTGTTGGACATCCATGAGGTATGTGCAAAACTGACAAGACTATGTTCACATATATACGGGCCTTTATTCACTTCATAGAGACCAATAGAGTGTCCTTTTAGCCTTACTTTGGGCTGTAAGTGGTGATACATATTTAACTATATAAGAAAGCACAGTACACTGTGGCCTACTTTAGAGTGCAGCTTTCTTCTGTTACCCTTAAAAAGATGGCAATTCTGGGCCTAAAGGGATATTTTCTTGTAAACAATGTTATATTATATGTTCACAACCAAGTATATCTAAATTCTATTAAACACCTGTTGGGTCAAAGTGCTCATACATCCCTTGAAAATTTCATTAGGGGAGTAGTCTCTAAAATGGGGTCACTTTTTTGAGGTTTCTTCTGCCGGGGTACCTTAGGGTCTCTTCAAAATCTGCCCTAGAAAAACGACATGGCGCGCCTTCCCTTCTGAGCCCTGCTATGTGTCAATACAGCAGTATACGACCACATATGGGGTGATTTTATAAACTGCAGAATCAGGGTAATACATACTGAGGTTTGTTTTGCTGTTAACTCATGCTGCGTTACAGGAAAAAAATGATTAAAATGAAAAATCTGCAAAAAAAATATTTAAATTCTGACATTTCATTTCACCTCCAATTTCTTTTAATTCTTGTGAAACATGTAAAGGGTTAACAAAGTTTGTAAAAGCAGCTTCAAATAATTTGATGGGTGTCGTTTCTAAAATGGGGCCAATTATGGGTGGTTTCTATTATACAAGCCCCACAAAGTGACTTCGTAACTCTAATTGGGGCTCATGCACACGACCATGTGTATTTTGCGGTCTGCAAAAAACAGATCCACAAAAATACTGATGACATCCCTGTGCATTCCGTATTTTGTGGAACTGAACAGCTGGCTCCTAATAAAACAGTACTATGCTTGTCCATAATACGGACAATATGGCTGGTGACAGTTGAAGGATGGAACTGAGCATGTGCGACCATTCTTATCTAGCTCAGTATTGGACGTGTACCTTATTATGCAGATTAAACACTAGGGAGCACAGTTGTAATGAAGTACAGAGAATATCTCATAGGGCTCATGCACACGACCTTATGTATTTTGTGGTCCGCAAAAAAACGGATCCGCAAAAAATACAGACGACGTCTTTGTGCATTCCGTATTTTGCGGAACGGAACAGCTGGCCCCTAATAGAACAGTACTATCCTTGTCCGTAATGCGGACAATAATAGAGCATGTTCTACCATTTTGCGGAAGGGACATACGGAAACGGAATGCACACAGAGTAACTGTCGATTTTTTGTGGACCCATTGAAATGAATGGTTTCACATACGGTCCACAAAAAGAAACGGAACGGACTCGGAAAGAAAATACGGTCGTGTGCATGAGCCCATAGTCGGAGCATTTTTGTAACAGAAAATAAATTACAAAAGTAACTTGTTATTCATGCTGAATTATAATAATATAATGCTTGATGGTGACACAATCCCTTTAACTATATATATTTACAACGCTGAAGAATGACAAATATCGCCAAGAATTTAATTAATGCAACTGCACCAGAAATCTGAACTTCATACATTAACTAATCCCTCAAAGCTTTTCAAAAAATTGTGGCTTTGCATTCTTAAATATTAGGACTTATTTTAAAGAAAATGTCGCCACTTTAATAAGAATATTAGTAAAGGGCCCTTTACACGGGACTAGAATCAAAAAAGATAATTGCTAACGAGTTTTACCAACCGGGGCAAATGTGCCGACAATTACCCGATGAACGAGTGAAACGCTTGTTTGTGGGGTAATTAAATTGAGTGCACACAAAAATTATAGTTTACTGGCGGTGGTTAACGCTAGGGAGGCGGCCGTGCGGGGATCAGGAGCAACGCGGATATCGGGGAGCGGGGTAGGCATAATCTATATGAGGGGCCTGGGCACCAGGGGGCATGTTTTATAGTTTGGATAACTCCTTTAAGATATCAGACATTCACTTGAATGGGGTCCGCGATCCACATCCGACGGTGTGCACCGCAAAAAAGTAGTGCATGCGTTACTTTTTTGCGGTGCGGAGGCACGGCCAGAAACACCACGGAAGCACTCCGTAGTGCTTCCGTGGGGTTCCAATCCGTGCCTCCGTTCCGCATCTCTGTGATTGCGGACCTATTTAAGTGAATGAGTCCGTGATCCGCATGCTGCTGTCCCACGGTCTGTGCAATTTGCGGTCCGCAGCACGGGCACGGAGCCCTTAGACCTCTTTCACACGGGCGTCCCGGATTTGCTCCGGATGCACATGCAATTTCAGTCAGTTTTAGTGCAAGCCTAGTCGGAGGCTGGTGGGCGAAGCAGCTGTGGCCAAAGGCCGTTGCCTTAACAATTATAATTGATGATTGTTTACTCTTGTTCACTATAGGGGAATGAGTTGAGGGCGCCACCACCATCACCAACAAATGACTTGTTGGACATCCATGAGGTATGTGCAAAACTGACAAGACTATGTTCACATATATACGGGCCTTTATTCACTTCATAGAGACCAATAGAGTGTCCTTTTAGCCTTACTTTGGGCTGTAAGTGGTGATACATATTTAACTATATAAGAAAGCACAGTACACTGTGGCTTACTTTAGAGTGCAGCTTTCTTCTGTTACCCTTAAAAAGATGGCAAATCTGGGCCTAAAGTGATATTTTCTTGTAAACAATGTTATATTTCATGTTCACAACCAAGTATATCTAAATTCTATTAAACACCTGTTGGGTCAAAGTGCTCATACATCCCTTGAAAATTTCATTAGGGGAGTAGTCTCTAAAATGGGGTCACTTTTTTGAGGTTTCTTCTGCCGGGGTACCTTAGGGTCTCTTCAAAATCTGCCCTAGAAAAACGACATGGCGCGCCTTCCCTTCTAAGCCCTGCTATGTGTCAATACAGCAGTATACGACCACATATGGGGTGATTTTATAAACTGCAGAATCAGGGTAATACATACTGAGGTTTGTTTTGCTGTTAACTCATGCTGCGTTACAGGAAAAAAATGATTAAAATGAAGAATCTGCAAAAAAAAAAATTTTATTCTGACATTTCACTTCACCTCCAATTTCTTTTAATTCTTGTGAAACATGTAAACGGTTAACAAAGTTTGTAAAAGCAGCTTTAAATAATTTGACGGGTGTCGTTTCTAAAATGGGGCCAATTATGGGTGGTTTCTATTATACAAGCCCCACAAAGTGACTTCGTAACTCTAATTGGGGCTCATGCACACGACCATGTGTATTTTGCGGTCTGCAAAAACAGATCCACAAAAATACTGATGACGTCCCTGTGCATTCCGTATTTTGTGGAACTGAACAGCTGGCTCCTAATAAAACAGTACTATGTTTGTCCATAATACGGACAATATGGCTGGTGACAGTTGAAGGATGGAACTGAGCATGTGCGACCATTCTTATCTAGCTCAGTATTGGACGTGTACCTTATTATGCAGATTAAACACTAGGGGGCGCAGTTGTAATGAAGTACAGAGAATATCTCATAGGGCTCATGCACACGACCTTATGTATTTTGTGGTCCGCAAAAAAAACGGATCTGTAAAAAATACAGATGACGTCCTTGTGCATTCCGTATTTTGCGGAACGGAACAGCTGGCCCCTAATAGAACAGTACTATCCTTGTCCGTAATGCGGACAATAATAGAGCATGTTCTACCTGTTTGCGGAACGGACATACGGAAACGGAATGCACACAGAGTAACTGTTGATGTTTTGTGGACCCATTGAAATGAATGGTTTCACATACGGTCCACAAAAAGAAACGGAACAGACTCGGAAAGAAAATACGGTCGTGTGCATGAGCCCATAGTCGGAGCATTTTTGTAACAGAAAATAAATTACAAAAGTAACTTGTTATTCATGCTGAATTATAATAATATAACGCTTGATGGTGACACAATCCCTTTAACTATATATATTTACAACGCTGAAGAATGACAAATATCGCCAAGAATTTAATTAATGCAACTGCACCAGAAATCTGAACATCATACATTAACTAATCCCTCAAAGCTTTTCAAGAAATTGTGGCTTTGCATTCTTAAATATTAGGACTTATTTTAAAGAAAATGTCGCCACTTTTATAAGAATATTAGTAAAGGGCCCTTTACACGGGACTAGAATCCAAAAAGATAATTGCTAACGAGTTTTACCAACCGGGGCAAATGTGCCGACAATTACCCGATGAACGAGTGAAACGTTTCTTTGTGGGGTAATTAAATTGAGTGCACACAAAAATTATAGTTTACTGGCGGTGGTTAACGCCAGGGAGGCGGCCGTGCGGGGATCAGGAGCAACGCGGATATCGGGGAGCGGGGTAGGCATAATCTTTATGAGGGGCCTGGGCATGTTTTATAGTTTGGATAACTCCTTTAAGATATCAGACATTCACTTGAATGGGGTCCGCGATCCACATCCGACGGTGTGCACCGCAAAAATTAGTGCATGCGCTACTTTTTTGCGGTGCGGAGGCACGACCAGAAAGACCACGGAAGCACTCCGTAGTGCTTCCATGGGGTTCCAATCCATGCCTCCGTTCTGCATCTCCGTGATTGCGGACCGATTTAAGTGAATGAGTCCGTGATCCGCATGCTGCTGTCCCACGGTCTGTGCAATTTGCGGTCCGCAGCACGGGCACGGAGCCCTTAGGCCTCTTTCACACGGGCGTCCCGTATTTGTTCCGGATGCACACGCAATTTCAGTCAGTTTTAGTGTAAGCCTAGTCGGAGGCTGGTGGGCGAAGCAGCTGTGGCCAAAGGCCGTTGCCTTAACAATTATAATTGATGATTGTTTACTCTTGTTCACTATAGGGGAATGAGTTGAGGGCGCCACCACCATCACCAACACATAACTTGTTGGACATCCATGAGGTATGTGCAAAACTGACAAGACTATGTTCACATATATACGGGCCTTTATTCACTTCATAGAGACCAATAGAGTGTCCTTTTAGCCTTACTTTGGGCTGTAAGTGGTGATACATATTTAACTATATAAGAAAGCACAGTACACTGTGGCCTACTTTAGAGTGCAGCTTTCTTCTGTTATCCTTAAAAAGATGGCATATCTGGGCCTAAAGTGATATTTTCTTGTAAACAATGTTATATTTCATGTTCACAACCAAGTATTTATAAATTTTATTAAACACCTGTTGGGTCAAAGTGCTCATACATCCCTTGAAAATTTCATTAGGGGAGTAGTCTCTAAAATGGGGTCACTTTTTTGAGGTTTCTTCTGCCGGGGTACCTTAGGGTCTCTTCAAAATCTGCCCTTGAAAAACGACATGGCGCGCCTTCCCTTCTGAGCCCTGCTATGTGTCAATACAGCAGTATACGACCACATATGGGGTGATTTTATAAACTGCAGAATCAGGGTAATACATACTGAGGTTTGTTTTGCTGTTAACTCGTGCTGCGTTACAGGAAAAAAATTATTAAAATAAAAAATCTGCAAAAAAAAAATTAAAATTCTGACATTTCACTTCACCTCCAATTTCTTTTAATTCTTGTGAAACATGTAAACGGTTAACAAAGTTTGTAAAAGCAGCTTTAAATAATGGGTGTCGTTTCTAAAATGGGGCCAATTATGGGTGGTTTCTATTATACAAGCCCCACAAAGTGACTCCGTAACTCTAATTGGGGCTCATGCACACGACCATGTGTATTTTGCGGTCTGCAAAAAACAGATCCACAAAAATACTGATGACGTCCCTGTGCATTCCGTATTTTGTGGAACTGAACAGCTGGCTCCTAAGGGGGCATGTTTTATAGTTTGGATAACTCCTTTAAGATATCAGACATTAACTTGAATGGGGTCCGTGATCCACATCCAACGGTGTGCACCGCAAAAAAGTAGTGCATGCGCTACTTTTTTACGGTGCGGAGGCACGGCCAGAAACACCAAGGAAGCACTCCGTAGTGCTTCCGTGGGGTTCCAATCCGTGCCTCCGTTCCGCATCTCTGTGATTGCGGACCTATTTAAGTGAATGAGTCCATGATCCGCATGCTGCTGTCCCACGGTCTGTGCAATTTGCGGTCCGCAGCATGGGCACGGAGCCCTTAGGCCTCTTTCACACGGGCGTCCCGGATTTGCTCCGGATGCACATGCAATTTCAGTCAGTTTTGACTGCCATTGCGTTGCGTTGTTCAGTTTTGCACGCGCGTGATAAAAAACTGAATGTGGTACCCAGACCCGAACCCGGACTTCTTCACTGAAGTTCGGGTTTGGGTTAGGTGTTCTGTAGATTTTATTATTTTCGCTTATAACATGGTTATAAGGGAAAATAATAGCATTCTTAATACAGAATACTTACTAAAAAGTCAATTGAGGGGTTAAAAAATATAAAAAAATAACTCACCTTATCCACTTGTTCACGCAGCCGGCATTTCTTTCTTCTTCTTTCAGGACCTGCAAAAGGACCTTTGATGACGTAATCACGCTCACCACGTGGTGAGCGCGGTGACGTCGGCGCAGGTCCTGCTGAATGAAAATAGAAGATTTGTAGCTATGAAACTGACTAAGGGTACTTTCACACTAGCAGCAGGACAGATTCGACAGGCTGTTTACCCTGTCGGATCCGTCCTGCCGCTATTTCGCCGTCCCGCCGGACCGCCGCTCCGTCCTCATTGACTATAATGTGCACGGCGAAAGCCCGCCGGACTAAAAGTACTGCATGTCCGACTTTTTAGTTTGGAGGATCCGTTCTGCCACTAGTGTGAAAGTAGCCTAACCCATTGCAAGTGCGCTGGGCAGCTGAAGACATCTGCCTGCATTTCTAAGAAAAATAATGTTTTCATATATGCAAATGAGTCTCTAGGAGCAATGGGGGTGTTGCCGTTACACCAAGAGGTTCTGCTTTCTCTGCACTTTGATTGACAGGGCCAGGCAGTATAAACATCATCATGGCTGGCCCTGTTAATCAAAGTGACAGGGCGTGGGAGTTGCCAAGAAAACTGAGCCTCTAGTGGTAAGGGCAACACCCCCGTTGCTCCTAGAGGCTCATTTGCCTATATTAAAGCATCATCAAGGTGTCTTTAGCTGCCAAACGCAAATCTGCTGACAGATGCCCTGACAGCTCAGGCAAGATGGCCACCCCATAATCATGTTCTTGATTCCGTACCCTGATCTAGGCCCCTATGGAATGAAGTAATATAAATACATATATAAATCTATATCCAGACCAGCCTGAGACTAGATACTGTATACTGCAATATAAACATAATGCTGATATACTATATAACCAGGTTATTTATTACAGGCTATGGTTGTCGATGAGCAAAATCCACCAGCAGAACCAGCACAGACTGAGCCGCAGAACGACACCATAACCATTGAGCTGACCTGCAGATGCAGATTGTCATGGAAACCTTTACGGCGTCTGTGCAATGGGATCAGGTCCGGGTGTCGGAGAGCTGCTGAAAGAATAAGAAGAGCTCTCCACCTCACCCCCAACTGAAGGAAGACATCAGCATGAAGTAGGAGAGTCCAAGGTCAGTGCAATCTCCTCCATCTCTGCACTCACCCACATTTTCCAGGCAGATTGCTTATAGCATTATTGAATATTCTTTCTGGGGCCCAAATCACAGTACCCGAGATCTCACTTTTCACACTCTGACTCTCAAAAACACGAATCTATCAAAATCTAACAAGTGTCTCTATTGTCAATCTGTCACCCTATAATATTATAAAGGGAAGAGACCATGCTGCTGCCCACAAGAGCATGGTGACCTCCAGCTGCCAGGCTTATCTCTAAGCTGCCACCCTATACTTATATAGAAAAGGAGGCCATGCTGCTGACCACAAGAGCATGGTGACCTCCAGCTGCCAGGCTTATCTGTAAGCTGCCACCCTATAATATTATAGAAAAGGAGGCCATGCTGCTGACCACAAGAGCATGGTGGCCTCCAGCTGCCAGGCTTATCTCTAAGCTGCCACCCTATACTAATATAGAAAAGGAGGCCATGCTGCTGCCCACAAGAGCATAGTGACCTCCAGCTGCCAGGCTTATCTCTAAGCTGCCACCCTATAATATTATAGAAAAGGAGGCCATGCTGCTGACCACAAGAGCATGGTGACCTCCAGCTGTCAGGGTTATCACTAAGCTGCTACCCTATAATATTATAGAAAAGGAGGCCATGCTGCTGACCACAAGAGAATGGTGACCTCCAGCTGTCAGGCTTATCACTAAGCTGCCACCCTATACTAATATAGAAAAGGAGGCCATGCTGCTGACCACAAGAGCATGGTGACCTCAAGCTGTCAGCCTTATCACTAAGCTGCCACCCTATAATATTATAGAAAAAGAGGCCATGCTGCTGACCACAAGACCATGGTGGCCTCCAGCTGCCAAGGTTATCACTAAGCTGCCAACCTAAAATATTATATAAAAGGAGGCCATGCTACTGACCACAAGAGCATGGTGACCTCCAGCTGTCAGGGTTATCGCTAAGCTGCCAACCTCAAATATTATAGAAAAGGAGGCCATGCTACTGACCACAAGAGCATGGTGACCTCCAGCTGTCAGGGTTATCGCTAAGCTGCCAACCTAAAATATTATAGAAAAGGAGGCCATGCTACTGACCACAAGAGCATGGTGACCTCCAGCTGTCAGGGTTATCACTAAGCTGCCAACCTAAAATATTATAGAAAAGAAGGCCATGCTACTGACCACAAGAGCATGGTGACCTTCAGCTGCCAGGCTTATCACTAAACTGCCACCTAAAGCTATCGGCTATTACATCCAGTAACATACTTATCCTATAATAGTCCAAAAAATTTAGAAGATGATCTTTATTTTCCCTAAAGTTTTCCATTAAGGCTAAGTTCATACAGAGGCATGACTTTAACCCCTTCCCGCTGCTCCACTGTAAAATTTGTAGACAGTGGGAGGTTTAAAGAGGGTGCCATAGCCGTCAGGTGCATCCTGTTTTTTACATAATGCAGTTATACTAATGTAAGCGATTGACAATAACGTCAAACACATACACATAGCCCCTGAGATGCCTTGGTCAAATATGACCACGTCATCTGGGAGGTCAAAAACCAGGAGCACACACTCCTGGCCATGCACCAGCTCCCTCTAGCCAGGATCGGGGCAGCCAGAGTGTGCGTGTGGCAACCTCTGTATCGCTGATTGATACTAGGCTGCCACACATTAGTTCCTACAGAGAGACCGCCTGTGGCAGGGCTCCATAGGAACACAGTGTAATCCCCATAGACTTCAGTGCTAATGCATTCAAGTCTATGAGAGAAGTAATCTTTCCCCTAGGGGAACTATTAAACATTTTTTTTTTTAATTACCCAAATCACCCCCCTTCCCAAAATAAAAATACATAAACAATTAAAAAAACAAAGATTACGGGCATTGCCACATTCTAAAACTCCTGTACTATTACAATATAGGAATATTTATCCTATAGGGCAAATGGCGAAACGGAAAAAGAAAGTTGGCCGATTCACTGTTTTTTGGTTACTTCACCTCCCACAAAAATTGAATAAAAAGTGATCAAAAAGTCATACACACCAAAATTCAAGCAGTAAAAGGACAGATCGCCCCTCAAACAACAACTCCTCACACATACTGCAAAAAAATTACACATAATTACAAAAAGTTATAGGGGTCAGAATATGGCGACAAAAAGAAAAAAATATATTTATAACCGAATAGTGAACACCGTAAAAAGAAAACCCATAAAACTATAGCAGAATTGTGGGGGGTTTTTATAATTCCATTTGAAATTTTTATCCCGCTTCCCAATACCTTGTATGCAAATGGTAAAATAAAAAAGTTATGGCTTTGGGAAACCTGGGAGTAAAAAAAGAAAATCGCCTAGTCCTGAGGGTTCTCCAGCTTTTGCTAAGCGATGCTCTTTCCTTGGGATAGGCTATCACTAGGTGATTGGTAGTGGTCTGAGACCCCACACCCCTGCCATTTAGCTGTGTAGTGGACAGAGCTTGTCACTGTAGCATTGTTTCCACTGACTTCAATGGGAGCTTCCTCCACTATACAGTTGACGGAGCGGTGTATTTCTGCTTCCAACTTCCAGTGACAGAGCAACAACCAGGAGTTTGGGGCATCGGACCACTGACAATTAACTAGTGATGCCCTATCCTGAAGATAGTCCATCACTTAGTTAAAGTTGGATAAATTCCTAGGCCATGATCCAAATAAATACCAGTGCCCTGAATCTATCATACACCATAATAGTGCAGCAGTTTTTCATCAGGGAGAGAGCACCTTAATCAGTGTGAGGAGACTTATAGGCCATACATGCTCCTCTGGAATTCTGGGATGGAAGGGATGCAAATGAGCTCTTAACAAGCTCCGCCTCTAATGCCACCAGATGTAAGGCAGCTATCCTAGGATCTAGGTGGCATTAGAGGCAGAGCTTGTTAAGAGCTCATTTGCATCCCTTCCCCCGCAGTTTTTCATGGCATGGGCGCTTTTGGGCTGTGTCAGACACCAGGGCCTGTGTGTGACTGCAACCTCTCCACCATGATAGTTGTTTTCCTGGGTTTACACTGGTATTATAACATGTGCGCCATTTCTGACTTGTCTTATAATAGAAAATCTAATCTTTGAAAGTGAATATATTATTATTACTATTATATATATTTGGATATTGTATATTTATTGAAAACAATATGCCTTTTACAGACATTGGAACATCTGAATGTGGCACCAGTGACGGCTGACATGCTTGATGCTCCACCCTATATATGTAAGTGTCATAGTAAATACCAACGTATAGAAATTCTATCCCCTAATGTCACCCTAAAGGCTCTGAGGCTGTAGGGAAGTCAAATTCCTCAATGTTTTACCCGTCAATGACCTGAATATCACAACTACAGATGAAAAATTTGATTTGGATTCTTCACCGAATTTCACAAAGAAATTCGATTTGTGACGAATTGCTTTGTCACAAAGCGCATTTCTATGTATGTAGGGGAGCAATGACAGGGAACGGCAATCGCACTGCTCCCCATCATTGAACCCCTTAGATGCCGCATTCATCACTGATCGCGGCATCTGAGGCTGCAATTTAGGCCTTTCAGGGGTTAATCAGGTTAAAAAATAAATAAAAAATACTCACCTTATTGATTTGGTCGCGTAGAAAGCCGTCGCGGCCATCTTCATTGGAGATCCCCTGCAAAATCTAATGCAGAGACTTGATGACATCATTAAGCTGGCCAGGCACACCGGTGTGGTGACGTCATACATCACCCTACATGAGATTTCTAGGCTGCACTATGTCCTCTTGCAGGTCACACACCAATCTCATGCAGTACAGTGTCCAGTTATGAAAATGCTCAGGACTAAAAGAAGACATTATGATAATAGCATTAGACCATGCAGATGTTATTTTAAACAATGTAATTATACTTTTTCCCAGATATCTTATGATCAGCCGCCTGCTGCCAGGGGACTCTCTGAAGCCATATTTCACCTATATAAAGGTAAGTCATCATTAGTTACTGTACTGGCTAGTAGCCCTGTACATTGAATCACATTGCAGATATGTCTTCTAGATTCTGGTTATTCATATGTAATAATATGATAGCACCTAAGGACAGGAGGGAAATCTACCTGTGATATACCTGGCTGAACACCCTCAGTGTTTGTGCAAGTGATCTATCCTCTTCAATATTTACCTGCACACCATCTAGCTTGTAGCGAAGGAGCAGTGTAACTAGAAACTGCTCGTCCCATTCACTTGAACGGGAGAATAAACTGTAATTACACTGCACTGCCTTTATGATCTAGACGGCGCTCAGGTAAAGATTGAAGATGACGCAACTCTTGCAGTAGCGCTGCAGCCTCCTTAATCAGCTGTTCAGCAGGGGTACTGGGAGTCAGACCCCCACTAATCTGATATTGATGACATATCCTGAGGAAAGGTCATCAATATCACTACAGCGTACAAACCCTTTAACAAACAGTATGCAACGTTTCATAAATTGTGTGCAAAGTACACCAATACAGACACAAGCAAAATTGACTTCAAATGTTACCCTTCTGATAAACCCCCCCACAATGTGTTGCACTGGAGTAGGGTGCACCAAATCTATTAAAAAGCAGATACCTATAAATAAATTAGGCGCATCTCTGGCACTCCGTGTGTGAGAAACGCAAGTCTACATCATCTAGGAGCAGGCACAGACTTGAGATATAACATGTGGCAGTTTCTGGTGCACCTTATAGTACATCCGGCAGACTGCGGTAAGCCTCCCCCTCCCACTAAGCTCCATCTTTTCTTGCCACTTTTGAAAAGAGGCAAAAACCTCTAAAATTTGGGAATTATGGTCCACACATGGCGAGAGCCATAATTTGCAACTTTTTTATGCCACTATTGTGGTGTAAACACATTGATAGATGTCCCCCACTGAGTCCCCTCCGGGCCATTGTGTCTGTGGCCCATGGTGGCTGCTGTAAAGAATACATGCTCTAAATGCTCAGGCAAGATGACTGTCCTCCCAACCAATAAAAAATCTGCAATCAGAAACTAAAAACAGAACTGGATATGTGCCACTAGTTGGTTTTAACTGGAGGGAATCTGTCAGCACTTGTGACCATGCTAAACTGCTGACAGCAACAGGTAGGGGCTGAAGGGAGCAACAATTGCACCCAGACGCTTCTCAACAAACGACTCTTTCAGTGTTACTCCCCCTAGGACAGTGGTGGCGAAACCTCCAGTACTCCAGCTGTCGTGAAACTACGACTCCCAGCATGCTCCATTCATTCCTATGGAGTTCTGAGAACAGCCAAGCAAGTGTACATCTTAGGAGTTGTAGTTTTACCACGGCTGGAGTGCCGGAGGTTAGCCATCACAGCCCTAGGACATATGTTGCATCTAGATTATTAGTACCCAGATGCAAAAATTTTTTTCATTTAATCATTATTGAAGTCTTTTTACAATTCCAAAAGAAACCCTTTGAGAATTTATATATATATTATAATATATTTATATTCCCCAGCGCTTTACAGATATTAGCATCACACTGTCCCCAACGGGGTTCACAGTCTAAATTCCCTAGATTGTGAGGGTCATAAATTAGATGCATCTCCAGCAGTCCATGCACCTGGGGTAAAAAGTACTCCAGCCCCTGACCCTAGAAAATGTATCATTGCTGATGTCCTGGCCCCTGCCACTCCTCAGTGTCGAACGTGGCACAAAAACACCTATGCGACAGTATTTTAAAAAGTTATAAAAAAGGCCCTTGTGAATTTTTTAAAGCCAAAACCAGGCGCAGTTCTATACATAATTGACCCCCATTCTGATTTAACACCTTTTTTATTTTCTACTTATATCCATATGTGTTCCTTCATCATTTTCATGTTTTCAACATGAATCTACAATGTAGAAAATAAAAACAGACAAGAAAACCAAGGGCTGAAAAATGATGTTTAAACTTTTGATTGATAATGTATATCATCAGAATGGGCTTGGAATATTAGGATTATATAGGTATGTATTTATAGTTTTGTTATATAGAAAGTGTTTCTTTGATTTTAATTACGATATTTTATATGCACAGACGCGAGGTAACTCTCCAACATGAATGAAGATTTCCAGACTGACGGATTAATGTGATTTTGGATCAGGATTGCAGCTCTCCCTTGGATCTTCATGTTATGGATATTATCTCCTCCTCTACATTTTTCGATGGACTTATGACACTATTCAATACTTGTGGTGAACCACTCAGCACCGGTATAGGGACCGAGCATGTTGGCATGTCATCTTTGTACGTAGATTTGGTATGACATGCAGAGTTGACGGACCACAGGCAAACTAATGCTGACCACGTTGTAATTCTGTACCTACCTTTGTGATGAAATGGTCAGGAGTGGCTGATGCACAAAGTCACCCTTATGGGACATTGGCGGCCCTATGAATTACTCTCTAATAGACACCTTCAGATTACTTGTATCCAGGTATTATTCCCATGATATACGGACCAGATGATTTGATTGAGGCTTTGCATATTTGTGGTGCTGGTTCCCTAGGTGCGCCCCTCTATAAAAATTATGGGTTGCAGCTTATGTCCCGTTCTAGTGCCTGACTATAGTCATATTCAGCTGTGAGGTCCTAGAAACGTTGAATTGATTTCCATTTTGGTAATAGACTTGAATATATGACTTGTATGTTGAGACGGTTTCAAAGCCAATAAGACGCTACAATGTATGGCGCATACGTGGAGGATGTACGACGCCTGCATTATACAGCAGATGCTGCCGAACGAGAATGCTAAAAAGACCACTTCCTTTACTTCAAGTCAGGAGTGCTGCAGTTTTTTTCTGAATACACAAATTACACCAAATATTATTTTTTCTGTGTTTATCTTCCTTGTAATTCCATTTAACTTCCTTGTCATCCACAATTGCCTCTTTCACACTTGCTTTCATATCCCTCCTACCATACAGCACACTTCACCACCTTTCTATTTGCCCTGTCTCAGTGGCTGGCCAATTTTAGCCTGGGGTACAAGCACACAGCACTGGCCCATGTATAGCGGCCAACCCTTAACCTGTTTAGCTCCGCCTACCATATAAAGGCGGTATAGGTAAATGGACTTTAAATCATGAAAAGGCGGCAACTGGTTGTGTTATGATGTTGGGATCGTACACACATGTGCAATCCCAGATACAGGACATAACTGAGTCCGTAGCAATAGTTTGATCATTAGAGGGACCAGATTTACCAACTCCTGAGCTGAAGAAACTCCATTGACTATAATAGGGTCTACTCAGGATACTTCTCCTTTAGTGGACAAAAAATTCTTGCATGTAGGACTTTTTTGTCTGGTCTTTTTGACAGAATATGTGACAGTGGCCCGAACTCAGATGTAAATGGATGGTATTAGATTAAAATGTAGCATCAAATGATGCACGTTTAAGACAAATACAGAGCAAGAACCAAGATCACTACATACATATGCAGCACGCCAGACCTGCAGGGTATTGCGATTGTGAGGTCACGGTTAACGGCAAGCGAGGGTTACTCACAGTTCTGTAGGGAAACCCTGGGCAGGCATACAGCAGTGAAGGAGAGGTTGGCACAGGAGTCCTCTGGGGCACACTCTGTATTTAGGGACCAGGCCTGGTGGTGGATGAGGTGCCCTGGATGTTGCAGGTGTTTTATGTGCCTGGGGCAAGGTCCCTTTAAGGTTCGTGACGCCAGTGCCTGTAACGGTGGCACACCGATGGGTAGTATTAAGAAGTGAGGTACACAGATGGTATGGTGAACCAAACTTAGCTTCACTGTAATCAATTCAACTTTATACAGTTGGATGTCAACTCAGTCCCACATATCAGGTACACTTCACAAGCAGGTTTTCACAATTATGGCAGGTATACTGTTTCCTTGCAAGATACTCAGAGGGTAAACAACAACACACTCAGAATCAGGCTGTACCGTCTCCTCGGAGATAGTGTACACTGTTCCTTTGAACTCCTGTCTGGTTTTTATCCCAAGGCCCGGATACCTCAATGTGGGCTTTTATCCTTGGTAACAATCTTCCTCAGGTACTCATCCTTGCTTTACAATACTACTCCTTCTGCCCTTCAGCTTACTTGTACTAGCTGGACATGCTGGCTCTGCTTGACTTGGTGGGAACTGCAGGTTCTCTCCCAGGAGGCAAACTCTTCCTTTGGGGTGTCTTCTGAGCTAACCATGGCTCTCTTGATCAGCAGGTAGGCTAGGATCCCTCTACTAGCCTCCTGGTAACAACTAGAAGCCTGGGCTGTCTAGTTGCATGTCAGGAGAAGGCTCTGGCTTGTCCTTCTAACTTGTCTCTGCAGACTCCTGACCCTGCACTCCCTCTCCCTGTCTGGGCCTGGACCTTTATATTAGGGGTTCTCTAACTCCCTCTAACGTCTGGGATGACTAACTGCATCCAACTAAGCCTGCTATTGCATATTACAGGGGAACATTGCACACAAAAATACAGTATAAAATACATAAGATGCACAATTAAATATAACTTTCCTGTCCCTTGTGAGGAAGAGTAACGCACACACCAATTGACCCTTGTGTAGTGCCCACGCCTATCTAGTGGGACACTACACATACAGCACCAGAACCAGGCCCATAAGTCAAACTCAGCACCAGAACCATGTGCAGTACATATATAAATCACCAGATTTTAAAAGCGGATCTCCTCTTCTTTCTACTTTCTTCAGGACCTGGCTAAAGGACCTTTGATGACGTCACTGCGCTCATCACATGGTCCATCACCATGGTGATAGATCATGTGATGGACCATGTGATGAGCGCATTTTTCTCACGCGCGTGCAAAACGCATTGAAACTGTCACGGTCATGGCCGTGACTCCTGGAACCGCATGCAGTTGCCTGCGGTCTTGTCTGGTTGTCAATCACAGGTGAGGGCTGTAGTATGTTGCTTCAACTGTGGTTGCCGCTGGCAACATAATGTATGTGGCAGTATAGCAGCCTGAGCTGGTGTTAGGCAGCTTGCTGTAAAGTGCATGCGGTTGCACCAGGCAACCTGTGTTTGTATGTGTGCACTTTTGTCATTTTGGTGTGCACGGTATTTATGTTATGAGTACACTTCCCCTTTAAGTGGCTGTCTTCCCTTATCTGGTGTAGGAAGGGTTAACTCCCTTCTTTGTGTGAACACTGGGTGTGTCTGTGTGTGGGTGTGGCTACATGGGCTATAAAGCCTCAGTGGAGACCTGAAGCTGAGGGGTACTCCAGCCTTGTAGTAAGCTGGAGGCATCCTCCTGGTCTCTAATACCATCTGCCAGTGAGGGCCACCCTTGTGGTCATAAATGTTTATCTGTGATGTTAAGTTGATGTTGTTTTCCTTTCATGTTTAATGCAGCTATGGATCTGGGTTCCTGTGTGTGTATGTGTGTTTGCTGTGTCCATTTATGTATGGTGTGGACATCAGCTTGTGAGCACGGGATCCAGTCAGCAAGGCTGTGGCAGGTAGGTGTGAACTAGTGTAGTTCTCCTGCCATATCCATACGTCTGTTTATGTACCCCATCTCCTTGCAGCTTGGCCAGTGAGACTCCTGTTCCTCCGTATCCAGGAGGAACAGGTGGTCTTACTCTGCTTCTAGTTCAGGGCCACCCTGAGGGCTAGTAGGGACCCCAAGGTTCCAGAGTATGAGCCCTCCTACCATCAGGGTCGGCTCATACAACTAGGAGTCAGGGTCAGAGTTAGGGACGTAATAGGAGGTGACCTGCTCCCTAATTCTGTCGTCCTGGTCGAGTAGCGACCATACATCTTCTGGCATCGCACGCCTGAGGGTTTCCCCCATCCTCAGCCGTGACAGAAACGCTTTGCACCCGCATCTTGTCCGGCCCTCACACGCGACGCCCATGTGAAAGAGGCATTACTGTTTTGCTCCTGGTGGTGGAACAATCCGTTTCTTGTATACTACAAATTACTACCTGTTTACACATTCACTAATAGCTCAGTGTGTTATTAGATTGATTCCCAAGCATCCCGTTGGTTTGAATCCAGCAGAAGCCATGAAAAAAATATTTTCCCAAGAAAAGAGAAACAGCATCATTCAGCTTATCGATAGCTGTGTCTCGGCCAAGCAATGGCAGTAGATGTGGCTCGTATGCTTTGTGGACAGTAGAAGATTGGCAACAGGTGATTTGGAGAGATGAGACAAAAGTCATTAGACTGGGCTTTGATGGGTGCAAATGGGTCTGGAAGAAACAAGGGAAAAGGGTGCTAACGGATCCGGAAATTGAAGGAACTGTCAAGTTCGGTGGAGGAAGTCTGAGTATATGGGGTTGTACCACAGCCAAAGGTGTTGGATACCTGACCAGGATCGATGGTGGTCAAAATCAAATTTGTGTTGTTCCTCTAAAAAAAATTGAAGAAAAGTGAATATTAGACTGTTCACAAAAATAGCAGAAGATTTTGCTTTCCTTTAAATCACTTAACTAATATTTTGTTGCATAACCACTGTTTCTGATAACTGCTGTACATCTGTGTTGCATGGAGTCAACCAACTTCTGGCACCTGTGAACAGGTATTCCAGCCCAGGATGATTGGACTACATTCCACAGTTCTTCTCTATTTCTTGGTTTTGCCTCAGAAACTGCATTTTTTATGTCATCCCACAAGTTTTCTATTGGATTAAGATCCGGGGATTGGGCTGGCCACTCCATAACGTCAATCTTGTTGGTCTGGAACCAAGATATTGCACGTTTACTGGTGTGTTAGGGGTTGTTTTCTTGTTGGAACACCCACTTCAAGGGCATTTCCTCTTCAGCATAAGGCAGCATGACCTCTTCAAGTATTCTGTTATATTCAAACTGATCTTACTTTCATCAGTCCCCAAAATGTCTCTTTACGCCAGTCAATGTGCTCTTTGGCAAATTGTAACCTCTTCAGCACGTCTTTTTTTCAACAGTGGGACTTTGCGTGGGCTTTTTGCAGATTGCTTGGCTTCACATAGGCATCTTCTAATTGTAACAGGTAACTTTAGACCTTCTTTGATCTTCCTGGAGCTGATTGTTGGCTGAGTCCTTGCCATTTTGGCTATTCTTCTATCCATTCGAATGGTAGTTTTTCGCTTTCTTCTACGTCTTTCAGGTTTTGGTTGCCATTTTAAAGCATTTGCGATCATTTTAGCTGAGCAGCCTATCATTTTCTGCACTTCTTTATATGTTTTCCCCTCTCCAATCAACTTGTTAATCAAGGTACACTGTTCTTCACAACAATGTCTGGAACGACCCATTATCCTCAGAATTTCAGAGAGAAATGCACTGTAACCAGCATGTACAACATTTGCTGCCTTCCTTGCTTAAATAAGGGCAATAATTGCCACCTGTTTTTCAAAGAATGAATGAGCTCACTCATTGAACTCCACACTGCTATTTTTTTGAACATGCCCCTTTTAATAAGTGATTGACCTACAGAGAATCAGCAGCATGCATGTCATGACTGTTGGGTTTCTATTACTCTACTACACCTGCTAGTAAATTATTTGCCATGTAGAAATATAATTTCTACAAAAAACTGTGATTGATCAGGTTAGTGATGTCTGACTGCTATTATTTTGTTTTAAAATTGTTTTTATTAGTTTTTAACACAGAATCTGAACATAAAGGTCGACAATGTTTCACCATTTTGGAAGTAAACATAAATATATATCCTGGGCGTACATTGCCCTAGTGTTTATTTTTTCAATTGTAGAAGAAGGACATAATCCTAGTCATTTGAGATAAAATATCAAATATCTCTCTACCTCCTATCTTGACAATAAAGCGAAGATACTTCCATTAGAGATCTATATAGACCAAATAACAACCAACTAAAGAAAAACTGTAGAAGGAAATAAAATGATAAAAATGGAAAGGGGAAGACATAGACATAACTTAAAAATAAAATGGAACAGGAGGGGGGGGGGGGGGGGGAAGGAAAGCTTGATATGTTACGGATTACCACTGAGGCCGATGCAACACGATATGTCTTATCACAATTCCATCCGGAAGCAGGCAATTCAAATAAGTACCATAAATGAGGTTCAAATGCGCAAGTGGAGACTTCCTTTCTCAATATGTTCCCCTTTGCGTTGAGAATTCACACTCCCGAGAAATTCCTAAAAGACTTCCAAGGATTCCAAATATTTTCAAACCTCACAGGGGTGCGAGCATCTCAGTGTGCTATCTGTTCTAAGCGGAAGAGCTGATCGCATTTAAGTATCCAGTTTTGAATAGACGGAGGATTAGATTGTTTCCATGCTATTGCTATCATAAGTCTAGCTGCAGCTAACAATGTGTTACTTAATGATTGATTATATTTGGGGCCTCTAGTTTCTCCTAAAACTCCCAAGAGACAAACTTTAGGGCATAAGGGTATTTTCAGGCTAGATAAATTAGATATAATCTTACAAATCTCCTGCCAGTAAGAGGTTATTTTGGTGCATTCCCACCAGATATGGGCATGCGTGCCTACCTCAAGGTTGCATCTCCAACACACAGGGCTACACTCTGGAAACATGCGATGAAGTCTCTGAGGTGTGTAATACAATCTTGTTAAAACTTTGTAGCTGTTCTCTTGCAACTTGACGCACCTGGACACCTTAAGAAACGTCCTAAGCGCCTGTTTTACTTCTAAGGGGGATAAAGAAATATTCAGATCCTCTACCCACTGTTGAATGAACTTAGGGGTCTCTGATCCCTGATTTGAGAGTAGGATGTCATATAACTGCGATATTTTACTTTTTGGTTCCTTTTTTTGTAAGGCCAGTTTTTCAAAGGGAGTGTGAGTTGGTGCAATCGGGAGACCCGTAAAGTATTTTTTTATTTGTTGTAACAAGTAGGCCAAATGAAACGTAGAAAGGTTAGACAGCAACGGATGTGTGCGAAGATCTTCGAATGAAGGGATGTCGTCTTCCCTACAAAGACTCAAGTATCTAGAAACTGGACAGGGGCTTGGAAAAATGCATCCCTTATCTGCATTAATATCGGATAATGTGGGGATAATGATGCGAGCCAATTTGATTCTGACCATAATCGTAATGTATATATAGTTATAGAGCTGTGTGTTTTCAGTGTAAACCTAGCAAACGAGTCCTCCATAAACAGCAAAGAGCGCAATGGGATGTTGGCCATGTTGTCTTCTGTTAAAAGGTCTAAACGGTTTGTATAGGTTCTTAGCCATTCCAAACAGCGCATGCACATCACTGCTTTGTGGTATATGTATATATCAGGTATACCCATGCCCCCTTTATATGTCCGTTGTTTGACCTGTTTAAAGGGTAACCTAGCTTTTTCCCCCCCCCATAAAAATTTCAGTAGGATGCTCTGTATTTTTTTAAAAAAGGCCTTGGGAATTGGTATCGGCAACGCTTGAATATAATATAAAACAGTGGGCATGAGAACATTTTTAATCAAAGTTCTACGGCCAAACCAAGACACAAATGGGATATCCCATGAACTAATTAGATCTTCTAAACGTTTTGGAAGAGGGTGGAAGTTTTCGGGAAACAACCGAGAAAAAACTAGAGGTCAATTTTGACTGCTATTATTTTGAACGCAACTGTAGATGTGAGTATCCTACAAAACGGATTACCTCGTACACTCAAGTACTATAGGTATGAAAAGGACAACATAAAGCAAAACAACGACCTGAAGCATATGTCGAGATTGGCGAAGAAACGGTTCAATGACAATGGAGTGCTGGATTGGCCCCACAGTTCCCAGACGTCAACCCAAATCGAACACTTGTGAGTAGAGTTGAAGAAAAAGCTGTATGCAAACTGTTGTAATTCCTACACCGTTCACCTGATTTGAATGTAAATACCCTCAAATTAAAGCTGATAGTCTGCAGTTAAAGCACATCTTGTTCATTTAATTTCAAATCCATTGTGGTGGTGTATAGAGCCAAAAATGTTAGAATTGTGTTGATGTCCCAATATTTATGGACCTGACTGTATATGGTGGTTTATTAATGTGTATGTGGGGTTTAAAAATAGAGTAATTACATTATGTGTGTAGTGTATATGATGTAGCTATGTATATGTAGTGTCTATATGGTGCATTTATGTGTGTGTAGCGTATATATGGTGTGTGTGTACAGATGTGTCCACACTTAACCTGTCCCGGACATAGGGCGTACAGGTACTTAAGCACACAGGGCGTACCTGTACGTACTGAGTCGTTTTGATCATCGCCGCGCGGCGGGCGGTGATCAGAACTGGGTGCCTGCTCAAATCATTGAGCAGGCACCCTGGGACAATGCAGTTTGCTGCGTTTCCGGGTTATTCGGGTCTCTGGGGACCAGATAACCCGGAACAGGATGGTGATCGGTGGTGTGATAATACACCACCAATCACCATCCTGCGATCCTGAGAGGTGATGGTGACATCACCTCTCAGGATCGGCTCTCATTGGTTGACTGGGCAGGCGGGCAGTTCAAATTACTGCAGTGCTCCTCTTCTCTTCCTTTTGTGTACGGGATCATCAGCCAGCACCCCCATCTGTGCCCCAGCACCCCTATCTGTGCACCACCTGCAAGGTATTTAGGGAAAGGTTAGGGACAGGTTATGTTAGGCAGGGATATTCAGTGAAAGTTATTTTGAATGCATCACCCTAAATCGGGTGTCTGGGGTCCACAGCACAGCTGTGTGACCCTAGACCTCCAGAGGGGTGCTGCAGCTTGCCCCCCTGGGCCCCCCCCCCCCCCCCCCCCCCCAACTTTTTTTCGGGCACAAGCAGTTTTTTTTTTTTTCTGCATACGCTGACTGTGGCTGGCACTCTTAGCGTCTGGCCACTGTTAGCGCATTGCACACCCGACCACTGATCAGCTTTGGACGGCTGATCAGTGAGTTCGAATTTTTATTATTTTCAAATTTTTGCCCTTTTTTTTAGTTAGTTAGGGTAAGTTCGTGAACACCCGTGCCCCCACACACACGCACACCAAACAAAGTTTAACACGCACGCACACACACTCCCCTATGGCTCGCCGGATGTTCTCGGCCAAGGAGGAATACGCTCAGCTTGCCTCCGAGTCCGAGAGCCCCAGTGAGGACGAGGATGACCCCACTTTCCTTTTGTCATCCGCGTCCTCCTCATCATCTAGCGATGATGATGAGCCCCCAAGGCGGACCAATGGGACCGCCAGCTCTGGGGCTCGTACTAGTTTTCCGGACCACCAGATCAGTCCACCTGCCGGTGAACTTGTCTGGTGTACCCCAGAGCATTTTGAGCCCGCGATTCCTGATTTTGTAGGCCAACCAGGAATCCAGATTTCCACAGTGGGCTTCACTGAATACGACTATTTTTGTCTTTTTTTCAGTGACCACTTTGCATATCTGATGGTAGAGCAGACGAACCTGTACGCCCAACAGTTCGTTGCTCAATACTCGGGCTCCTTTTTGGCTAGGGCAGGTGTAAGGCAATATAGACTCTTGTGCCTAATGTGTCCCTGACACATGATTTCGGTGATCAACTTGAATTAAATCTTATCCGGTACCGGGAGAATGAATCAGATGAACACTGAACACGTGTCTAGTTCCAATCCATTCTGGTTTATTTCACAGTTGGCAAACAGTTATAATAGAGGGGGTTGAGCTTCCTTGACATCCAATCATATGTTAGCATTTGTTTGACCTATAGTATGACCACACATGAGCTCTGCATTAACATAATAGATGACTCATAGTAACAGCATTTGACCAATCAGGTATACACACATAGGCCAGCAGGCATTTGAGCCAAGATAACCCTATAAGGTAAGA
Source organism: Bufo bufo (assembly GCF_905171765.1). NCBI lineage: Eukaryota > Metazoa > Chordata > Amphibia > Anura > Bufonidae > Bufo > Bufo bufo. The sequence continues at coordinate 481,593,627 of NC_053392.1, read as the reverse complement.
CTGTTCAAACTTACAAACTAAGGAATGTATGGGTATCTTAAAACCGCACAGGAAGTTTCTAACATTCCAAAAGGGGGGAAGGGGGAAGGGAGATTTTGTAAGTGCACTGGCCAAATGTAATACACGTTGCTGACAGGACAAAATGGAGTTACTTATACCCCATCAGCCGGTGGCTGGACTCCGGTCAGTGCAGCCGAGATGAGGACGTTTTGGGGCCTCGTGCTGCACATGGATCTAGTCAAAAAACCTAGTGTCAGGCATTACTGGAGTGGGGACATCCTCTACCAGATCCCACTTTACAGTACGTCCATGACACGTACCCAGTTTGAGGCCATCCGGAAATGCCTGCATTTTGCAGATAATGCAGCATGTCCCCCCCCCCAAGGTGATCCTGCTATGACCACCTGTACAAAATCAGGCCGGTCATCGATCACTTTGGGGCCAAATTCGTGCAGGCCTATGTACCTGAAAGGGAGGTCTCGGTTGATGAGTCTCTCATTGCATTCAAGGGGAGACTTATTTTCCGCCAGTATGTTCCCTCAAAGCGGGCGAGGTATGGCGTGAAGCTGTACAAATTTTGTGAGAGTACCTCAGGGTACACTTACAAGTTTTGTGTGTACGAGGGGCGAGATTCTCGTATTGAACCCTCAGAATGTCCCCCCACTCTGGGTGTTAGCAGGAAACTTGTGTGGGACCTTATGCACCCACTGCTAGATAAGGGTTACCACCTGTACGTGGATAACTTTTATACTAGTATCCCCTTGTTCCAGTCCCTCGCCGCCAGATCCACGTTCGCTTGTGGGACCGTGCGGAAAAATCAACGTGGCCTCCCTACCTACCCCCACCAGGTACCTATCCCCAGGGGTGAGACCCATGCCCTTACCAGTGGAAACCTGTTGCTGGTCAGATATAAGGACAAGAGGGATGTCCTTGTACTGTCCGCAATTCACAGTAACGGCATTACCCCTGTCCCTGTGCAAGGTACCGCGGCAACGGTCATGAAGTTGGCATTTGACCAAGATATTTATCTCACCCAGCATGGGTATATGTAAAATGACACCCCAAAACACATTGCCCAACTTCTCCTGAGTACGGAGATACCACATGTGTGACACTTTTTTGCAGCCTAGGTGGGCAAATGGGCCCACATTCCAAAGAGCACCTTTCGGATTTCACCGGCCATTTTTTACAGATTTTGATTTCAAACTACTTACCACACATTTGGGCCCCTAGAATGCCAGGGCAGTATAACTACCCCACAAGTGACCCCATTTTGGAAAGAAGACACCCCCAGGTATTCGCTGATGGGCATAGTGAGTTCATGGAAGTTTTTATTTTTTGTCACAAGTTAGTGGAATATGAGACTTTGTAAGAAAAGAAAAATCATCATTTTCCGCTAACTTGTGACAAAAAATATAAAATTCTAGGAACTCTCCATGCCCCTCACGGAATACCTTGGGGTCTCTCCTTTCCAAAATGGGGTCACTTGTGGGGTAGTTATACTGCCCTGGCATTTTCCAGGGGCCCTAATGTGTGGTAAGTAGGTAAATGACCTGTGAGATCCTAAAGGTGCTCTTTGGAATGTGGGCCCCTTTGCCCACCTAGGCTGCAAAAAGTGTCACAATGTGGTATCGCCGTATTCAGGAGAAGTTGGGCACTATGGTTTGGGGTGTCTTTTTACATATACTCATGCTGGGTGAGAGAAATATCTCGGCAAAAGACAACTTTTCCCATTTTTTTATACAAAGTTGGCATTTGACCAAGATATTTATCTCACCCAGCATGGGTATATGTAAAATGACACCCCAAAACACATTCCCCAACTTCTCCTGAGTATGGCGATACCAGATGTGTGACACTTTATTGCAGCCTAGATGCGCAAAGGGGCCCACATTCCTTTTATGAGGGCATTTTTAGACATTTGATCCAGACTTTCTCTCACGCTTTAGGGCCCCCTAGAATGCCAGGCAGTATAAATAACCCCACATGTGACCCCATTTTGGAAAGAAGACACCCCAAGGTATTCAATGAGGGGCATGGCGAGTTCATAGAAATTATTTTTTTTTGGCACAAGTTAGCGGAAATTGATTTTATATTTTTTTTTCTCACAAAGTCTCCCTTTCCGCTAACTTGGGACAAAAATTTAAATCTTTCATGGACTCAATATGCCCCTCATGGAATACCTGGGGGTGTCTTCTTTCCGAAATGGGGTCACATGTGGGGTATTTATACTGCCCTGGCATTCTAGGGGCCCTAAAGCGTGAGAAGAAGTCTGGAATATAAATGTCTAAAAAATTTTACGCATTTGGATTCCGTGAGGGGTATGGTGAGTTCATGTGAGATTTTATTTTTTGACACAAGTTAGTGGAATATGAGACTTTGTAAGAAAAAAAATTATAATTTCCTTTAACTTGGGCCCAAAAAATGTCTGAATGGAGCCTTACAGGGGGGTGATCAATGACAGGGGGGTGATCAATGACAGGGGGGTGATCAGGGAGTCTATATGGGGTGATCACCACAGTCATTGATCACGCCCCTATAAGGCTCCATTCAGATGTCCATATGTGTTTTGCGGATCCGATCCATGTATCCGTGGATCCGAAAAAAACATACGGACATCTGAATGCAGCCTTACAGGGGGGTGATCAATGACAGGGGGGTGATCAATGACAGGGGCGTGATCAGGGAGTCTATATGGGGTGATCACCACCGTCATTGATCACGCCCCTGTAAGGCTCCATTCAGACGTCCGTATGCGTTTTGCGGATCCGATCCATCTATCAGTGGATCCGTAAAAATCATACGGACATCTGAATGCAGCCTTACATGGGGGTGATCAATGACAGGGGGGTAATCAATGACAGGGGGGTGATCAGGGAGTCTATATGGGGTGATCACCACAGTCATTGATCACGCCCCTGTAAGGCTCCATTCAGACGTCCGTATGAGTTTTGCGGATCCGATCCATCTATCAGTGGATCCGAAAAAATCATGCGGACGTCTGAATGGAGCTTTACAGGGGGGTGATCAATACAGGGGGTAATCAATGACAGGGGGGTGATCAGGGGTCTATATGGGGTGATCACCCCCCGTCATTGATCACCCCCTGTAAGGCTCCATTCAGACGTCCGTATGCGTTTGCGGATCCGATCCATCTAATCAGTGGATCCGTAAAATCATCGGACATCTGAATGGAGCCTTACAGGGGGTGTGATCAATAGACAGGGGGGTGATCAGGGAGTCTATAGGGGGGTGATCAGGGAGTCTATATGGGGTGATCACCACAGTCATTGATCACGCCCCTGTATAGGTCCCATTCAGACGTCCGTATGCGTTTTGCGGATCCGATCCATCTATCAGTGGATCCGTAAAAATCATAGCGGACGTCTGAATGGAGCTTATACCAGGGGGTGATCAATGACAGTGGGGTAATTCAATGACAGGGGGGTGATCAGGGAGTCTATATGGGTGATCAGGGGGCTAATAAGGGGTTAATAAGTGACAGGGGGGGGTGTAGTGTAGTGTGGTGCTTGGTGCTACATATTGCTGAGCTATCTGTGTCCTCTGGTGGTCGATCCAAACAAAAGGGACCACCAGAGGACCAGGTAGCAGGTATATTAGACGCTGTTATCAAAATAGCGTCTAATATACCTGTTAGGGGTTAAAAAAATCACATCTCCAGCCTGCCAGCGAACGATCGCCGCTGGCAGGCTGGAGATCCACTCGCTTACCTTCCGATCCTGTGAACGCGCGCGCCTGTGTGCGCGCGTTCACAGGAAATCTCGCTTCTCGCGAGAGGACGCACCGGCGCGTCCACCCAGAAGAGCAGGGCCGCCGCAAAGACGCAATCCTGCGTACGGCGGTCCTGAGGAGGTTAACCGTTGTCTGGTGAAGTGAGAAAATTGCTGACTTTTATGGGGTGTTTTATTTTCTTTTTTATTTATTTATTTGATCTAACAGTATGTTAGACAGAGAAGTGCCAGGCCCTGCACAGGGGAGTGGCAGAGACCTAAATGTTTCTGGCGCAGGCACTGGTCGCAGCAGAGTAAGGGGGCGTATTAGCAGTGCAGTTATATGTTCTAAAGCCTTTTGTGTCGTGTATAAGTGGAAAAAAATAAGGGCCTATTTGCTATTAAGCGGTGCAGTTATATGTTCTAAAGCCTTTTGTGTCGTGTATAAGTGGAAAAACATAAGGGCCTATTTGCCGTTCAGCGGTGCAGTTATATGTTCTAAAGCCTTTTGTGTCATGTATAAGTGGAAAAAATTAAGGGCCTATTTGCCATTAAGCTGTGTTCTAAAGCCCTTTTGTGGAGTGTATAAGTGTAAAAAAGAAAAATATATTTGCCGTTCAGCGGTGCAGTTATATGTTCTAAAGCCCTTTTTTGCGTGTATTAGTGGCACAAAAAAAAGTATTTGCCATTGTGTGGTGAAGTGAGAAAATTAAAGCTGTTTTGGGCGTGTATTAATGGGAAAAAAAGGGCTTATTAGCCGTTGTGTGGTGAAGTGAGAAAATTACAGACTTTTTATTTATTTGATCTAACAGTATGTCAGAAAGAGAAGTGCCAGGCCCTGCACAGGGGAGTGGCAGAGGACTAAATGTTTCTGGCGCAGGCACAGGTCGCAGCAGAGTAAGGGGGCTTGGCAGCAGGAGTCACAGCGAGAGGCCTGAGCTCCCGGTGTCATTTAGCGGTCGTGTCTTGAACAGAAACCCAGCGGTTCTTGAATGGTTGACTCGGTCATCCACCTTGTCCCAAGTGATATCAGACTCCCCAAGCCAAGCGTCGATGGGTTCGTCAGACGCAACCCTTAGTTGGCATGGCCCGGGAGCAGGCACTGTACCCTCACCTGTCCTCAACCTTCCGCTGTCCTTTTCTGTTCCCTCAGCCAGAAAAGTATTATATGCTGTGGGCTCAGCCCTACTATACAGCGAGGACGAGCTACTAGAAGGCAGTCAGCTGCTACTGGCCAGCCCAGATGTGGAGGAGACATCCGCCGCTTCAGCCGCTAGATGTTGTGAGTGGTGAGGCTCCTGACCCAGAGACCGTTGAGGAGGACATCAGTGACGTGCACACAGTACTCAATGATGATGATGTAGCTGATCGCACTTGGGAGCCGGATGAATTAGGGGCTTCATCACCATTGGGTGAAGAGGGTGGCAGCTTGCCCGTGAGCCAGCAGTGGATCCAGCAAGTTGCTAGCGTGGCCGGGAGTCAGCAGGGTGGCATCAGTGGGAGGTCGGTAGCCAAACATGCCAAGGGTAGACCAGCCGCTTCGCAGGAGCCTACCTGGAAAGTAGTGGTGCACGGGTTCACGGAAGCAGCGGCAGTAGCAGTCAGTCAGTGCGTAGTGTTGGGGGTAAAATCACCTACTCGGCGGTGTGGCAGGTTTTTTATAAGCCGCCAGAATAGGTGAACATGGCCACATGTAGAATCTGTGGGCAGAAGGTGAAGCGTGGCAAGGGTGCCAATGTTGGCACCACGGCCCTGCGTAAACATATGCAGCGCCACCATAAAGTGGCCTGGGAGAACCGTGGCTCTGATGTGGTGGTCCAGCCTGCCGCAGCAACCGTTGCATCACCCAGTGGTACGCACCCGGTTTCAGGCAGTTAAGGCTCCACCACCTCAGCCGAAGGGAGCTGTCTGTCCTTCCCATCATCTGCTGGTCCTGATGCTCCTGCTCCTCCTACTCCTCGTTAGTCATTCTGTCAGCAATCGATCACCAAAGTGATTGCCAAGAGACAACAGTATGCGTGCACTCATCCAATGGCGCAGAAGCTGAATGTGCTCCTGTCCAAGTTTCTGGTGCTGCAGTCCCTCCCTTTTCAAGTGGTGGACTCTGCACCCTTCACAGAACTGGGCCCCATAGCAAAAATCTGAATTGGGCCCCCTAACCCCGCCCACTACCCATCCCTGGCCCATCCCACCTTCTGTTCTGCTCCTCCCCCACCACACCCCCATTTGCCAATAAAGAAATGTATACATACGTTCATACGTATTCGTACTGACCCATTGAATGAAGGGCACATGTCAGTTTTGCGGCAAAGGTAATGCCGTAGGAACAAAGCCCTGTGGTATCTGAGTCTATGGAACTCCTGTGGATCTTCCATTAAAGTTTTATCTGCAGTCCTATGTAACATTACAAATAACACAGTGATAACTCTCTGAGTACAGATAATGTAGTAGATGTCACCTGTAGTGCTATGTAACACCACAAATAACACAGTGATAGCTCTCTGAATACAGATAACACAGTGATGGCTCTCTGATTACAGAAAATGTAGTAGTGTTACCTGCAGTCCTATGTAAAACCACAGATAGCACTAGTGCTGATAATGTGGTAGTGTTACCTGCAGTCCTATGTAAAACCACAGATAACACTAGTGTAGACCATGTGGTAGTGTTACCTGTGTCCTTAGTGTGCCTCCCTGTGCTTCTCCCACGGACTCAATGCTGGCGTCTCTGCCTCCTCTTCCATCTTCTTTATCTTGCCCGCACAGAACGTCCTGATGCAGCTGCGTCAAGACATAGGAACACTGTGGGCATGGTGATGGTGACACAAACACAGACACAGGGACAGACACACACATACATACAATAAATATGATCACATCACTGCTCCTGCCTGTCTGCTTTGGTAAAGCCGGGCATAGATAGGCTATGTCAGGCTTTAGCAGAGTGGGCAAAGGACCGTGGACACAGGGCGCGATATGTATGTGAGCACAGCTGAACGAGTGCAGGGCAGGAGCCCACATACACATCGCTCCTCCTGCCTGTGTCCACTGTGCTAAAGCCAGACGTAGGCCATCCCCCACATCTTAACCCCTTTGCTACCAGCGCCATTTTGTCATCACTTCTCTTACCCCAAACGGTTGCAGTATGCTACTGCCCAAACCCCTTTAACTCCTTGCTGCTGATGCTGAGTGTGCATATAGCCACCTATCCCCCCACCCACACCAAAGGTGACTGATGTGTTTGGGGGTGGGTGGGTGGGTTGGGGGAATATAATCGGTGGCTATGTGCACACTCAGTATCAGCAGCAAGGAGTTAGAGGGGTTATCCAACCCCTAATGCCCCCCAAATGACTGGTACACTGTCCTCTATGAGCCTCCCCCCCCCCCCCCCCCCCCACCCGAGTCCTCTACAAGCCCCTCTAACCCCTAATGCCCCCCAAAATGCTCAGGACAGTGTGCTTTCCTCCTACTCCTCCCCTCACTGGGCATTTGGGGTGGGAACATTAGGGGTTGGGGGGCTCATAGAGGACTCGGGGGAGGCTCATAGAGGACAGCGTGCTTTCTTCCTACCCCCCCCCCCCCCTACGGGATTTTGGGGGAATGGGGGGCTTTAGGGGGTGGGGGGGCTCATAGAGGACTCGGGAGGCGGGGGGGGAGGCTCATAGAGGACAATGTGCTTTCCTCCTACTCCTCCCCCCCAGGCATTTTGAGGGACATTAGGGGTTGGGGGGCTCCTAGAGGACCTGGGGGGGCTCATAGAGGACAGTGTGTTATCCTCCTATTCCCCCCCTGGGCATTTTGGGGGGCATTAGGGGTTGGGAGGACTCATAAAGGACTCAGGGGGGGAGGCTCATAAAGGACAGAGTAGGAGGAAAGCAGACTGTCCTCTATGAGCCCCCCTTCCTCCCTGTCCGGTCAGGAGCGGACCGCGGTCCTTTAGTCTGGGCTGGGGGCTGCACTCACTAGTGCCACTGCACTTGCTGTCGGCAGGGCAGATGACCAGTCTTCAGCCAGGCAGGCGGAAAGGAAGGATATTACGCTCCCTGAGTAGCTGCTCTGTGTGTAGTTTGTGGCGCCCGCTCCTGCAGCCTGTGCCATCCCAGCAATACACTGGCCAATCAGCAGCTGCATCTTTGCGCTGTCTTGCGCTGATTGGCCAGTTTGAAATGCAGCACGCCTGCACCCCTGGAGTCCTGATCCTTCAGGTCAATGATTGGCCAGTAGCTCTGACAGGGGGGGGGGGGGGGGGGGGGAGGCAGTTAACTCACTAACTAAGTGTGCAGAGCAAACGGAGGGGGCGGGGCCTTCCGTGCGCTCCGGGCCCCCCTGTGCCGCAGGCCCCATAGCAACGGCGTGGTCTGCCTATATTGGCGGTAGGCCACTGCTTGTGCCAGCCAAGGTGGAGAGTCCCAAGCCGTCATTTCTTTGCCAAAAAGTCAGTACCAGCCTTTCACACACATGTAGAACAAAAGGTGGGCCAGTCCTTGAGCCTGTCATTGTCTGCCAAAGGGCACGGCAGCACCGACGTGTGGAGCTGTAACTACGGTCATGGACAATACATGTCCTTTACGGCCCACTGGGTGAATGTGGTTCCTGCACAGGTGATGCCGCTTCCACCTCCACGTTGTCACGCCGTTGGTCCTGTAACAATGTCCGCCTCTGCCTCCTTATCCTCCACCGTGTCCTCAGCTTCCTTTGCAGGGACAATTCACAGTGCCTCTCCAGCACACCACATGTGCAGGGCACAGCGGTGTCACGCTGTTCTGGACCTCATTTGCCTGGGCAAACGGAGTATGGCTACTTTCACACTTGCATTCAGAGCGGGTCCGTCTGGTGTCTGCATTGCGTTCAGAACGGATCCGTCTGCATTATAGTTTAGAAAAAATTCTAAGTGTGAAAGTTAGTCAGACGGATCCGTCCAGACTTTACATTGAAAGTCAATGGGGGACGGATCCGTTTGAAAATTGAGCCATATTGTGTCAACTTCAAACGGATCCGTCCCCATTGACTTACATTGTAAGTCTGGACGGATCAGTTTGCCTCTGCACGGCCAGGCGGACACCCGAAAGCTGCAAGCTCAGAATGCATTGGGGCAGTACGGATGCATTCGGGGCCGCTTGTGAGAGCCTTCAAATGGAGCTCACAAACGGAGCCCCGAACGCTAGTGTGAAAGTAGCCTTACAGAAGTGAGGAACTGCTCTGTGTCCTTCATCAAGAAATCGAATCCTGGCTTTCTCCATGACAACTGAAAAATCGGAACCATGGTGACCAACAATAGGAAGAACATGGTATCGGCGCTGCGTCAAGGAGGGCTGAGCCATGCGTCCTGCATGGCACATGTGTTCAATCTGGTTGTCAAGCGGTTCCTGAAGCCTTTCACCCATATGCAAGACATCCTAAAAATGGGCAGGAAACTTTGCATGCACTTCAGCCACTCGTACATCGCAAAGCACACCCTCATTAAGCTGCAGCGGCCGAACAGCATGCCCCAACACAGGCTGATATGCAAAGTTTCCACCCGTTGGAATTTCACCCTCCATATGTTGGACCAACTATACGAACAGAGAAAGGCCATAAACGATTTCTTGATGAGCCAAGCGAACAGGAGTACTCCTCTGTGTAACTTCGATGTCAGCCAGTGGCAGCTCATGCGTGACACCTGCCGTTTGCTCAGGCCCTTTGAGGAGGCCACGTTATTTGTCAGTCACCAGGACTACGGGATGAACAACGTCATTCCACTACTTCATGTCCTGGAACAGATGCTGGTAAATCTGGCTGGTCAGGGGAATGGAGATGTGGCGTCTAGATCTTAGGACCACATGAATTGTCACCATTCAGCAGAGGGATGACTTCTGGCTCTCCACCTTGTTGGACCCTCGCTACCGGTCCAAAATGTGGGCCTTTTTTACACCTACCGAGAGGGAGGACAAACTGAACTACTATAGAGACATCCTATGTAGTGAGTTGGCCGCTGCCTATCTGCGCCATCGTCCATCCTCTCGCGGGCCCTCTGCACTCACGTTCCTCTGCCATGGCTGCTTTGGCAGGGTGGGGGGGGGGGGGGGGTAGGAGCAGTTCCAGCTCCATCAGTAGCAACTTCAGTCTATAGTCACTGATGAGCAGCTTTCTTCACCGGCCTAGTGAAGAAACTACTCACTAGCAGCAGTTAGACCTGGAGCAGGACCTGAACCAGCAGGTGGTGGTATACTTGGACAGTACCCTGCCACCCCACATTGAAGATCCACTGGACTACTGGGCAGCCAAACTGGATTTTGGGCCGCAACTAGCAGAGTTTGCCCTGGAAAAGCTGTCCTGCTTGGCCAGTAGTGTGACATCAGAGTTGTTGTTTAGTGGGGTGGGGGCCATAGTTACCTTAGGAAGAACTCGCCTGTCCACCCAAAATGTGGAGAGACTGACCAGATGAATCAGGCGTGGATAAGCCAGGATTTCTACCCACCAATGCCTGATGCATCAGACTATATCATCCATGGTGCCACACCAACACTTAAAAGAGACTGGTTTCCTCTGGCTATCTGCCTCAGCTACTATTCTGATGCTGCCACCTGCCTGATGCCACGCATCTGATGCCAAGTGCTCCTTCTTTCACCCACCATTTTCATCTGGTACTCGTATTGCCACCCACCTCCCCACTCCGTAACCGGGTCACTCTGTGGTCTCCTGATGCTGCTGCCACCTCTACACTATGTCACCTTGCCACTCTGTGGTCTCCTGATACTGCTGTCACCTCCACACTATGTCACCTTGCCACTCTGGGGCCTCCTGATGCTGCTGCTGCCACTTCCACACAGTCATTGTGCCACTCTGTGGCCTCCTCTGGATGCTGCTGCTGCCGCCACCTCCACACTCTGTCATTGCGCCACTCTGTGGCATCCTGATGCTGCCGTCACCTCCACACTGTCATTGTGCCACTCTGTGGTCTCCTCATGCTGCTTCCACCTCACCACTGTGTCATAGGGCCACTCTGTGGACTTCTCAAGCTGTTCCCACCCTCCCCACTTCATGTCTTGGCCACTATTTTGCCTTTCGGCCTGGCTTACATCATCATTTATTTGACCCTTCTTCTGATGTTTCAGAAGGAAGGAAAAATGAGGCGCACAACGGATCCTGTCTGTGTAGCAGCTGTAAGGCCTGTATGGTCCCATCAGAATTGGCTTGTGATTTGGTAGCCAAAAGCAGGAGTGGTTACAAAACACAAATATTCAATCCACTAGTCATCAATGCTTTGGATCCACTCCTGTTTTTTTTTTGGCATTAGCAATACTGATGGATTACTGACCAAATGCTGACCCAGTGAAGGCGGATGCTCAACAGAAAGGATCCTTTTTTGGAGGTTATTGTTCTGACGGATGAGAGGAAAGGCAAAATAATCTGTAACGTCAACACAAACTTACTGCTGACACCCTCTCCACTCTGTCGGGAGGCTCTACCTTTTTAAGCGTTTAATAGAACAGGTTCTGTAGACATCTACTGTATGTGAAATCAGCTGAGGATGGTGTAAAAGTAGTGTGCTTCTTCTTGGCGTTAACATCGACCTGTAAGCTGAGTTCATACTTGAGTTATTTAGTCAGTTTTGGTCCCGTGACTGCCCAAATAAGTGACGTGTGCAGTGAATCTAAGAGCGACGCCTGTCATCTGCATGTCATACTGACTCACAGTATTATTTCACTACCACAGCACACTTCCTATGCGTGTTACTGCAAGGCACTGTGTACACCACTATAAAGGCTCTCTGCAGCCAGGAAATAGACGTTTTTTAACGCGGTTCACCGCAAAATCGATTCTAAACGATTTTTTTTTTTAAATTTGGCGAATCGGACAATTCTAATTTTTGAGAAATTCACTCATCTCTAGGTGCAATTCTTTCACAAGATTACATTGTAATTCCAGGCTGCGGGGTGCAGAACTTGAGTAGCAAGTCCATCTCAGAAGTGTGGCGGGTGCTGAAGCAATATACCTAGTCCACATGCAGTAAGGTATGTTGCCATAACTGAGCAATTACCTAACTAACTTTACCTAACTAACTGTCCACATACTCTCCTTATGGTCCTAAACAGTCTATGGAGATTCAATGCTTCTTTCCGTCAGAGGTTTGGCACTTGTCCTCAGCATGCAGGGATGGAGGTTTTTTTTAGTAGACCTCACACTGCACAGAACCATACAGCTTCTTATACTTTGGCTGGCAACTCTCAACTACACTACACAGCTTATAACTCATAGGGGCAGAGCCAGCCTTCCTCCTGCTGAGTAGGCCATGATAACTAATCTGTTTTCCCATGTTTCCCAGAGCATGCCTAAAAAAACTTAAAAAAACCTCTCCTATAGAAATCAATAAGGTCCCTTTCAGTCCACTGTGTCTATGGCCCATGGGGCTGTTGTAAATTATTTTTTTTTATTCTCTGTAAATGTTGTTAAGAACAGCTCAGGCAAGATGGCCACCCCCATAATAATGTTCAGGAAATAGAATTTAAAAAAATTTAATCAGAAAATAAAAATAGACATTTCCTTTAAGTCCTAGATAACCCTTTTAACTCTTTAGAAGTGAACCATTGCAGACAGGTGCATAATATCAAGTACACATTCATGCAATCTAGCCAGGCATGGATCATACTGAGGAGCTCAGCAACTTTAAACGTGGCACTATTATATGATGCCACTTTTCCACAAGTTAGTTTGCAAAATTTCTGATTGTGCAGTCGACCACTGGAGAGTGAGCGGAGGATGGGTCTGGTAGTTGTGGCTCTGAAGGTAGTAGGTAATACATATCACGGTGGCCAACTCCACTGGTGTATTGCCTAGGGCTATGCAGTGACTGGAGGATGCACCCCTTCTTCCCTCAGGGCACACCCTGATATTGGTGCTCCTGCCTGGTGTTGATTGGGGTGCACTTGATGTTGGATGTTTTGCTGCATGCAAGGCAAGACCGGTGAATGATGGAGACAGTTATCAGGCAAGGTCCCTCTTTACTCAGTTAGGCCTCATGCACACGACCGTTTTTCAGGTCCGCATCCGAGCCATAGTTTTTGCGGCTCGGGTGCGGACCCATTCACTTCAATGGGGCCGCAAAAGATGCGGACAGCACTCCGTGTGCTGTCCAGATCCTTTGCTCCGTTCCGTGGCTCTGCAAAAAAAATATAGTATGTCCTATTCTTGTCCGTTTTGCGGACAAGAATAGGCATTTCTACAATGTGCCGCCCGTTCCGTTCCACAAATTGCAAAAGGCACATGGGCGGAACGGTCGTGTGCATGAGGCCTTAATGACAGGGATAGTAGTACAAAGCAGCAAAAGGCACAATCCCAACAGTATGTCACAGTGCAATAATCTCTCAATAGCAGCATGCAGACAGCAACAATGATGGTGGTTGTAGTACTCCCTCTCTCTAAGGACACTTTGCAGTCTCTCAGCAGAACCACAGGACTGAGGGCTGCAGAACAGAGATAATGGTGGTCAATCCATCTCAAAGTATGGGGAATGCTTTAGCAATATTCCCTTCCACAGCAGAAAAGCCTTTATGCCATAAACTAGCACAGCACAATACCTTGCTGTTTGAATCCAATGCATGGCCTTGTGAGTTCTAGATCTTCTCAGATGTCTGGTCTCTCTCTTATAGGGATATTTTGGTTTTATGGCTGCTTTCTAGGCAGTTGTAGGCTCCGAGACTGAGCTGAGGTTTTCTGAGCTTGGTCCTTGTTGTGCAGGAGGTCTTTCACACATGACTTTCCTCCAAGCTGCTTCAGCTAAGGCTACTTTCACACTGGCGCTTTGAATTCCGTTTGTGAGATCCGTTTCAGGGTCCCCATCCTATCCGCAAAAAAACGGAACAGAGGCCAAGAAAAATAACGTCGTGTGCATGAGGCCTTACTCTTAAGTGGAAGCATAGAGGAAGCTCAGAAGCAGAAGACCATTCACTTTAGGGAGAGAAGGGCTACAGAGTGCTAAGCACATAAAAATTGCCCATCATTAGTAGTGTCACTCACTATGGAGTCCCAAGCTGCTTTTGGAAGTAACATAGTTGGCTATAGTGGTGGAAAGCATGTCTCCACTGGACCCTTGATTAGTGGAAATGTGTTCTCTGGAATGATGAATCACATTTCCCTATCTGGCAGTCTGATATATAACTCTTGGTTTGGTCAGGGAAAAGCTACCTACTGGATATGTAGTGGATTTGGGGGAGAGGTTAATGTTAATGGTATAGTATACAGAGACATTTCAGACAATTTATGCTTCCATGACTGTGGCTACAGTTTGGTGAAGGCTCTTGTCTGCTCCAGCACAACTGACCCCCTGTGCACAAGGTGGACCATAAAACTACGAAAGAAACATATGACCACCAGATTTTACAACATGAGGAGAACTATCTTCTGTAAAATATCTAGAATCTAAGGTACTTTTTTCAGTCCATCCTCTTTAGCATCATAAAAAGGTTCACACGATACAGCATTACCTGCAGTAGGGGACAAAATGTTACTACATTCTTGGGCTTTTGATCTTTATCAATGGTTGATGATGAAGACATAAAGAGGACCTGTCACCTCTCCTGACATGTCTGTTTTAGTAGCTACTTGCATTCACCATGTAATAATTCTGGAGCATCTTTTCATATTGGGCTGGGTTCACATCAGGACTTCAATTTCCATTGTTCTGCTTTATTATAGGAGCAGAACAATGAAAATAACAGGAGTGCAAGAGCCGTCAAATGACGGTAACAAACAGTATACAATGGAAAGCATTGACTATA